>NW_026938704.1:0-83636 GCF_032062105.1 Saccostrea cuccullata
AACAAATTCGCTTCGGCGCAATGACATACTTGACTTTGTCTTACATACACAAGGTACAAAAAGACGCAAGATATTTCAATGATTTAAGCTATTACTGCACAAATGTCGACACTCCAATTGTTTAGTTACTATTGTTAAGTTTTCATTTAAAATAGTATAAAAATTCAAAGTCAAGAGTAAGTTTCCTAAGGTTCTATTAATTCAGAAAGTGCATAGGATTTGTGCAGCATCTTTCTGAATTTAAAGAATATTCTCCTTAATATTATATATTATTCATTTTAAATTAAATAGGAGATGCCCATATTGTTTTGTTGTTTTGTTTATGTGTTTTATTACTTTGAATGATAAAGAACATCCATCGTAATAATGTGCATTTGCACTTGTATACTGCGGGCACCAAGTATGCATAAGAAAAATCAGTTTACACTAACTTTCTCTGTGCATAAAATATACAACTTTTGCAATTTTATTAGCTCATTTGCATAGAAACGCCACCTATGTTTAGTCTAAACTCACTTGCGTATATCAATACATAATGCAAAACTTAGTGTAACTTAAGAAAAAGCATATCTTAGATCTGGCATCTTAGATAAGGGAGAGGTAACTTTTCAATGTTGGAAACTCTTACCTCTGTACGTAATCTATTGGCACATGGTGTATACTCTGCTTTTAAAAGATCCTTTTGTGAGTCTCAGTATTGCCTGAAAATAAAATATCATGTAGGATTAAAATAAGTTTCCCCAAGCTTTTGTCTCTTCGTAAGATCAATTGAAGTATTTAAGCATTATGTTCGGTTATTTTTATATTGAAACTATTGCATTATTCCAAATATATTTTAACAAAAGGTATAATTCCAGATGTTAAGTAAATTAGCATTTTAGAGATATTGATGAATTACGATTGAACACATATGAATGATAAAATCGTATAACAGAATTAATATAAGTGTATGTAATATTAATGAAAATACTGTATGAAAGGTAAATCCAAAGTACTAATTCAAAGATAGAAAATAAACTACCCAGTCTAATAAAAAGGAAAAGTCTGGGCTTTTACCTGGGTCAGTTCTTCAGAGTAAAGGGTATAATCTTCGTCATCCATGCTTTGTGTTTTGAAAAGATTATGACAAAGCTGATTCCTGTACTTGCGGATTCTTTCAATGTCGTCACCCTGTGTTTTCTGTCCAATCGTCGGCTCTTTTCCCCAACCATTAGTTGGCGGTGGAATGTTGCTTCCAAAATTTCTCAATAATTTGTACATGATTGGGACATCAAAGGAAGAGGAATCTACAACTGACCCGGAAGCTGTGATGTAACAGGAGGATGAGTATTAATAATGTTTAGGATATTATAAAAACATTAAAATATCATTCGGTTTAGTCATATCTTAAGGAAAAACTTCATTTCATTTTGTTTTTTTCTTTATTTTATTTTAAAGGTATATGTTTGTCACAAATTATTACCAGGATAAACAATCCTAACTTCAACAGCTGTGAATCTGAAGGGCCCATTACAAAGAGATTCCTTGTTGTCCTTGAGGCATTTTTGTAAATCATGAGGTGAAAAAATGGAATCAAAATACACCTGCATTGCATCTCTTCCCAGTGTTATAAGCTTTGTAAGCTTCTCCTCATTTGCCAATGGAACTGCAACAAACCAAAGTCAATTTAACATTTAAATTAAATAATTTTGCAAATTATAATTTTCAAATTATGTAAATATTTGATAAGAAATGTGTCTGTATATTTACAAAAAATCATATACCGTAAATCTTGAAATTTTTGTTGAAGATAAATTTTCAGCAAATTTGCGAGTTCTTTGAATTCGCAAAAAATATTTTTCTTAAAAATAATTCAACAATAAGAAAATGTAAATAAAGTAGTGGTCATTCGCAAAAATTTGAAGCGTAAAAATTAATCAACAGCATATTGACCCAGATTCGCGAAATAAAATCGAAGAAAAAATTTCCAAATTTACGGTAGATGAGTTGC
The DNA here is from genome assembly GCF_032062105.1 of Saccostrea cuccullata. NCBI lineage: Eukaryota > Metazoa > Mollusca > Bivalvia > Ostreida > Ostreidae > Saccostrea > Saccostrea cuccullata. The sequence goes on from NW_026938704.1 coordinate 1,991, forward strand.
TTACCTTTTGCAGATTTAGCACAGGAAACAGATGGCGCGTCCTTAGATTTAAAATGACAAATGTTAAAATCATACATGACAAATGAAAGTTGTTATTTACAGATTTGTTTCAATATTAAAGAATTAATGTAAATACATTGCATAGAAACTTTAGAAATATATAAATTAAAAAAATCTTCTTAAAACTTTGTAGCTAATTTCTGATATGATCTTTTTTGTTTACCGGGTAGTTCACTTACGATTCTCCAGAATTTTGTCAGATCGTTTTCGTTTATCATATGTTTTCCTGTAAATCCATGTCTTGGACATAATATTTGACCTTTCCCAGATATTTCGTCTTCATATACATAGCACCCCACATTGTCGCAAAGAACATCTTGATGTGAACACTGAAATGCAACCCTATATGCAACTTTTTTGTGAAATGTGGTTGTTAAGTATCCAAGTCTATTTTCAAGAGTCTCCTTAATATTTCCGGCAATATTAGCATCAATAGGTGCGTTTTGTGGTCTCAAAATCTGGACTTGAATTGCAGTTTGCGTCACTACCAAGGCAATTAGGTGGTCTTTGTATACAAAAATCGCTATGTTTTTATACAAGCCTGGTATACTTTCATCTTCTACCACCTCCCACTCTGTTCCCACAATGCAGGCAACTATCAATCGGCAGTAAAAGAAGAACGGTAAAAACTGGAAATGAAGCACCAATACAGATGACTTTGTTTCCATTCCTCGTAAGGCTATCTGTTCCTTTCTACCGAAGTCTCTTTTGTTCATACATGGGACGTAGTGTTTTACTTCCCCCATCGCCAGTAATCCTAGTCTTTGCATATATTGCAAAATGGTCGGCCTTTCCCAAAAGTCTATGGATAAGCTCTCCCAAATTCGACTAAGGAAATTGTCCATGAGATACCCAGTCCTGTGGAAGTACTGCCAGTCTTTGTCTGTTTCAGCTAAATCTCGGACATGATTTTTGTCTGATATGATGAATTTAAATTTATCAACAAACCACTGGACGTCAACAATTATAGTATTTGAGAGGTTCTCCTCCTCAAAGTGCAGAAGCAATCCAATGTCGTGGAAAAAGCATAGTGCATCCTCCATTTTTAAACTTTCATCTTTCTTAGCCTTCCAGTATTTCTCTTTGAGATCTTCGATAGAAACGGTTTTTTCTGAACCTCTCATTGTGATTAGAGCCAGTTCAATTATAGACCATTCTTTAGGAATATTTTCTTTCCATCTTCTGTCTTTGGCAATAGAAACTATGCAGTTTTCTAATTCAGATAAAACTTCCAAATTTTCACCTTTGTCACAAGGAAAGCTGACAAAGAAACACCTCTCATATTTTAAATGTTTCTTAAGATTCGAATCTGTTGGTAGCAAATCCAAGAGCTGTCCATAAAATCCGTCTTTTTCCTATAAAAAAAATAATACATACATTATATTTACAATACAGTATACAAAAAACACTAAAAACCAACAACACTGCATATCCTAAGTGTGGGATCTACAAAGTAGATACAAGGTCACGGATGGAAATTTATATAAAGCTTTTAATTAACCAACAACACAAACAATAAAAATTGTCTAATTCGGGACGCCCTGTCCCTTCTTCAGGTCAAAGAAAAAAGTTACCGTATATACTCGCCTATAAGTCGGTCCGCCTATAAGTCGGTTGTATTTAATAAGCTTAAAAATCAGAGGGACTGAATTCATATAAAACCATTCATTTTATAGCTCGCCTATAAGTCGGACATAGAGTTTTGGACCTGAAATTAACTCCCGAAAATCCGACTTATAGGCGAGTATATACGGTAAGATATACAGTATATAAATATACATTTGTATTAATAATCAAAAAAGAGTTTGTTGAGTCAGCACCCATAGAAATATCTTTGCCCCTACAAAAGTCAAATTTTGAAAAATTCTTAAAATGTGCTGAGTTCTATAAATTGTGAAAGAAACATAAATTGACAGAATATATTATAGTGTCAAAGTAGTTTATTGACAATTTTTGTTTTATGACGTCACAAACTAGTCCGCTTTATATTATTTTTTAGAAGGAGGAAAAAATAGACAAAATTTCAACAATTTTAGCTGTAGAGTTAATAGAGCGCAAATTTGCTCAGGAACAATATTTTCATATTATATTGATATTATCATTCTACACATTATATCAAAATATTGAGTCTGATCAGACCTGCACTCGGTGATTTTTACTCAAAATATCAACTTAATATTTACATTCTTCTGCAGAAATCATGGGAATTTAAATTTACGTCATTTTTGTGACGTCATTTCAAACATATGACGCCATTGCTTATGAATATTAAGTGCTTTGAAGTCAGCATATACCACCCTGTTTAGGAACATAATAAAATATTTCTCTGTCAAAGTTTGATTTTTAGGGCCAATATTGGTTATTACCGAATAAAGTTCTTTTAAATCTTTGAACATAAAAATTATTCTAAGCAGCACTTCCAATCTGTTACAAAACGCATGGTTTTAATACTGGCAAACAATGTGGTAAAATTATCTGGGGTAGTTTTTAAGGCTTATGTTTTTGTAAAGAATGACACATATGGAAACTGAACTTGGTTGGCAAATAATAATTGTCTTCATTTAAATATATAATTGGAAAAAAATAGATCAGAATCACCGAAAAAACCTATGGTTTCCAGTTCTATTTACATGACGTTTTGAAAAAAAAACTACGATTAAATGTCACTAGTCGTATATGAAAAAAGTAATGACGTAATCAGTCTAAGTACATGTATTCAACCCATGTGGCTAAAATTAAATAAATGAAATTTTTCTGCCACTTTTTTTTCATGTATACTTTTAACTTAAAGTAGACAAATACTTGCACTCATTAACGTAAAGTAAAACCAGAACCACAGTTCTTTTTGCTGAGTTGTGATTTTTGAACTGTATTGGTTTGACTTTTAATTGGCGCTTTAAAAATCCGATAACGATTTTGATCAAAGTCAGTTGTAGCAATAAACTTACAAACATTCCTTATAACGTATATTTTAGGATAAGTTAATTTAAAAAAGAAGGCTTGAAATAACTTTCGATTGCCAGAAAGAAGATAAGGTAATAAAGAAATTATATAATCGACATTTCTGTTGATGAGGATATGCCTATAATGTAGACCACGAGTATGCAACATGTTTCAAATCGATGCGACATACAGACTATTGTTGTCGGACAAGTTGAAGTTTACATTGATCATATTTTACAAGAAAAGGAAATACTACGATCTGATAATCTGATTATTTCAGACATTACAATATTTATTTTGAATAAAAATTATAATATTGCATGAATACCCTCCCATTCGAGCCCTGGAAATCCATAACATTTAACATGCATTCTCTGTAAGCACCAAAAAATTTACTATAGGGCTTGGAAACGACATATCTCCGATTTTGATGAAATTTGCACCACAAGTGCACCTTGGTACAAAACCAGCAAATATGGTGTTAGAAGTTTCCCACGTGCACCCGGTTGCCATGGAGACGGATCCATTGAATTTGGCCATTTTCGGCCATTTTTGACCAAACAAAAACATGAAAATTGTGGAAATATGAATGCATTTTTATCTTTATGTAGTGAACTCAAATATAAATCTTTGTATCATAAGAAAACATCAACTGTTAAAGAATACAGGGCATATAACCAGTTATTCCAGAATTGACCCCACTCTTAGAAAACGGTTCTGCAAAATAGCATAGTTTCTCAAAATGTGAAAAATGGAAAATTTGGCATTTTTTGAGAAATTTAAGGTTAAATAAAAAAAATTGTCTACGGAAATTTTTCAAATCATATGCATGTCGTCAAACGTCAGTATTAGTAGTGTCCCCTCATGAAAAAATTGGAGTGGGATCTCAATGCTATTTTTAGTAACATGTATCTAAAAATAGACATATTTCAGAAAAATCCAAAAAATGAAATTTGGGCAGAGTTTAAGATGCCATTGCTAGGTAATTATGAAATATACTGTAAAAGTCAATATGCTAATGTCAGAGACTGGACACCAATAACTACCATGCATATTATTTTCAGGGATTTCCGTTTTCTATTTATAGCTTCAAATGCCTAAATATAGACATGTCTCATAAAATGATGAAAAATGTCAATTTTCCATCATTTTGAAGCTCCACTGAATCATAAATAATAAAAATATGGATCTCTCCAGTATGTCATCAATAAGAACAAGGAATAGTATAATATCTCACAAATTATTGAGGACAGGCTCTCATCTCTATAAATAGTACAAATGTCTAAAAATAGATACATATGAAATTAACTGTTTAATGTTGATTTTCCACCAATTCTCAAATTAGAGATGGGAAATTTACCGACTTACTGTCATTAAATGTAACTGATATTATGTGACTGACAAGAACAAAAGAACATTCAATGGAATGCAGCATGATAAGCAGAGGTTTCCATTTCTATTTATAGTAACACATGTACATGTTTAAAAAGAGACGTGATGCGAAATATCGGGAAAATGTCGTTTTTTGTACTTTTTTCTAAAATTTTGGATGAATAATTGCTGACTATCTGTTTTTAACTGCTATTGGCATATGGTGACCAACAAGTAAAAGAAAGTCTTATATCAAATACAAAATGAGAAGCAGTGGTTTCCATTTCTATTTATAGTAACATGAGTTTAGAAATAGACGAACTGCAAAATATCGGGAAAATGTAGTTTTTTTCTACTTTTTTTCTCACATTTTGGATGAACAATTGCAGACTATATGTTTTTAACTGCTATTGGAATATGGTGACCAACAAGTAAAAGAAAGCATATACGAAATACAGAATGAGAAGCAGAGGTTTCCATTTCTATTTATAGTAACACATGTTTGAAAATAGACGTACTGTAAACTATCGGAAAAATGTCATTTTTTTGTACTCTTTTCTTACATTTTGGATGAATAATTGCTGACTATCTGTTTTTAACTGCTATTGGCATATAGTGACCAACAAGTAAAAGAAAGCATTATATCAAAAAACAGAATGAGAAGCAGAGGTTTCCATTTCTATTTATAGTAACATGTGTTTAAAAAAAGACATACTATAAATTATCGGAAAAATGTCATTTTTGTACTTTTTTCTAAAATTTTGGATGCATAATTGCTGACTATCTGTTTTTAACTGCTATTGGCATATGGTGACCAACAAGTAAAAGAAAGCCTTATATCAAATACAGAATGAGAAGCAGAGGTTTCCATTTCTATTTATAGTAACATGAGTTTAGAAATAGACATACTGTAAATTATCGGGAAAATGTAGTTTTTTTCTACTTTTTTTTCTCACATTTTGGATGAGCAATTGCAGACAATATGTTTTTTACTGCTATTGGCATTCAGTGACCAACAAGTAAAAGAAAGCATATATGAAATACAGAATGAGAAGCATAAGTTTCCATTTCTATTTATAGTAACACATGTTTGGAAATAGACATACTGCAAATTTTTGAGAAAATATAGACTTTTGCATTTTTCTTATCATCAGGAATGGATAATGTGCAGACAAACGGCTTATATTTGTTATTGACAGAAGGTGACTAACGAGCATGAAAAAGCTTTAGCAAAAATGTATAAGAATAATGTGTAAAGGTATTTTTCCATTTCTACCTATACTAACGTATAGTTATAAATAGACATTCAGCAATTAATCAAGAAAATATAGAATCATTCTATTCTCTCAAATTAGGGATAGGAAATTGCAGTCAAACTTTCATTAGCTGTAACTGACATAATGTAACCGACACGTACAAGAGAGCAGTAACCGAAATGCATAATATGGTGGGTTTCCATTTCTATTTATAGTAACACATGTTTTAAAATAAAGGCTCAAGTGAGCTATTATGATCATTTGTGCCTCGTCAGTTGTTGTCGTTCTCATTGTAAACTTTTTATATTTTCATTTTCTTATCAAGAACCATTGGGTTAATTTCAATTTAACTTGCCACAAAGTATCCTTGAATGAAGGAATAAACCTTTTTTCTGTTCGATTTTTCACTAAGCTAATAATTTATATTTCTGTCCAATATTAGTTTGTTTAAACGCCTATTAATAGCAAAGCCATTTCTGTAACTAAAGTTACTCCCCATCCTCTCATAAAGACAAGTTAATTTTTAGTAGTAGTAGTATTTTAAAACGTAACAAGGAATCTTTTTCAAACACTGATACCAATGTATGACAGCTTATTGCCATGAAAATCAAGTCTTTAAAAAGGAGATAAAACTCTAGGGTCATAACAAAATTCGTGTCGGAAGCAAATTAAAAGTGAAGAGGAGGGTCCAAACATGAAATCCTATTTCATGGGAGGGGGATTGAACTTCTTTCAGTACCATTTTTTTTCTTTCAAACACTACCACTTACCCTTATTCGACTACACTGCAACATGTCTGCTTAAAAGGGGGGGGGGCTAAATGTACTCCCAAATGTTTATCACCTATATGATGTCTATCTTTGAACCCCCCCCCCCCCCCGGTTCCAACAACTACATGTATGTTTATACGTAAAATAATTTTATAAAAACCAAAACAACAAATATTTTTAAATGCTTTAGTTAAAGTCTAGAGAAATATGCATGTATAGAGAGAGAGAGAAATCGAAAGTAAGCCAACTCAAAACATTTGGGCAAACTTTGGATTACTTTTGAACAAATTCTGGTAAGGCATTCATGGATCAAAGGGGATCTGGATACCTGGAATATTCAATTTTATTATTACCCCCCCCCCCCAAACGAAGTTTGGCGGTATATAGGAATCAGTTTGTCCATCTGTTCATCTGTCCATCTGTCCATCTAGCTGTGCAAAAGTGTCCGGTCCATATCTTCCTTAATGAGAAACATTAGAATCTACTACTCCACACAAAGATTGCCCATGACCTTAGGGTGTGTCATGACCTTGACCCAAGGTCATTTGGGGAAGTTCAAGGCCACTGAAAAAAAATTTAATTCGTGTCCGGTCCACATCTTTCATACGGATAAACTTGGCATGCTCTTATTTCACACAAAGATTTCTCATGACCTAAGATTGTGTCATAACCTTGACCCAAGATCATTTAGGGAAGTTGAAGGTCACTGAAAAAAGTTTAATAATTCGTGTCCAGTCCATATCTTTCTTACGAATAAACTTGGTAGGTTCTCATTTCACACAAAGATGCCCATGCAATAAGAATGTGTCATGACCTTGGGCCAAGGACATTTGTGGAAGTTCAAGGTCACTGGAAGAAATATTTCATAATTTGTGTCCGGTCCATATCTTTTTTATGGATTAAGTTAGTATGTTCTTATTTCACACAAATATTGCCCATGACCTAAAATTGTGTCATGACCTTGAGCCAACGTCCTTTAGGGAAGTTCAAGGTCACTAAAAAAATTTCATAATTCGTGTCCAGTCCAGATCTTTCTTATGGATAAACTTGGTATGTTCTCATTTCTCACAAAGACTGCCTATGACTTAAGGGTGTGTCATGACCTTGAACCAAGGTCATTTTGGGAATTTCAAGGTCATTGAAGAAAAATTTCATAATTCGTGTCCGCTCCATATCCTTTTTATGGATGAACTTGGTAGATTCTTATTTCACACAAAGATTGCTCATGACCTAAGAGTGTGTCATGACCTTGACGCAAAATCATTTGGGGAAGTTCAAAGCCACTTGAAGAAAATTTTTTATTATTTGTGTCTGGTCCATATCTTTTTTATGGCTAAACCTCAATCTACTACTTCACACAAACCTTACTTATTATCTGATTTTCTGTCATGACTTTGATCCAAGGTCATTAATGCAAGGCCAAGGTCACTGACAGAAAAAGTTCATAATTCGTGTCTGGTCCGTATATTTAGTCTGGTTTTTTTTTTTTTTTAAGGATGAGCCTTCGTTTCATTTATGAAAATATTATGAAAAATTACATTTGCATTAAAAATGTTTTAGCATTTCACTTTTCTCTTAGATCCATTAAATATTCATGATTTAACACCTCTGAAAGACCCAGCGGGGGTATTAAGTCCCGTTTGGACAGTTTTAGTTTAAACTGACATAGTGATTTGAGCCACCGCCTCCTAGGGAAATTTTCTGGATGCACCTAACAAAAAAAATTCAATCGGGCTCAGGCTGTCAACCTGAATATAAACGATAATGCTTAATTCATTAAAAAAATCGCTGTCATTTGAGTGTTTTAATGCAGGGAGAACATTCTTTTGTCATACATGTATTGGAATGAGGTGGACGCGTTGGCGCGCCGAATACAATTAGCCATGTCAGCTAATGAAAGTTTGACAGCAAATTGCATATCCCTAATTTGAGAAAAACGAACGATTCTTTATTTTCCTGATTATTTATAAATGTTATTATAGGCAGGAATGTAAAAATACCCTTAAACATTATTCTTTTACACTTTAGCTAAAGCTTTTTCATACTCGTTAGTCATATTCTGTCAATAACAAATAAAAGCCGTTTGTCTGCACTTTGAACATCCCTGATATTAGGAAAAAAGTGCGAAAGTCTACATTTTCTCGAGAATTTGCAGCATGTCTATTTTCAAACATGTGTTACTATAAATAGAAACAGAAACCTCTGCTTCTCATTCTGTATTTCATACATGCTTTCTTTTACTTGTTGGTCACTGAATGCCAATAGCAGTAAAAAACATATTGTCTGCAATTGCTCATCCAAAATGTGAGAAAAAAAGTAGAAAAAAACTACATTTTCCCGATAATTTACAGTATGTCTATTTCTAAACTCATGTTACTATAAATAGAAATGGAAACCTCTGCTTCTCATTCTGTATTTGATATAAGGCTTTCTTTTACTTGTTGGTCACCATATGCCAATAGCAGTTAAAAACAGATAGTCAGCAATTATGCATCCAAAATTTTAGAAAAAAGTACAAAAATGACATTTTTCCGATAGTTTACAGTACGTCTATTTTCAGACATGTGTTACTATAAATAGAAATGGAAGCCTCTGCTTCTCATTCTGTATTTCGTATATGCTTTCTTTTACTTGTTGGTCACCATATTCCAATAGTAGTTAAAAACATATAGTCTGCAATTGTTCATCCAAAATGTGAGAAAAAAGTACAAAAAACGACATTTTTCCGATATTTTGCAGTTCGTCTATTTCTAAACTCATGTTACTATAAATAGAAATGGAAACCACTGCTTCTCATTTTGTATTTGATATAAGACTTTCTTTTACTTGTTGGTCACCATATGCCAATAGCAGTTAAAAACAGATAGTCAGCAATTATTCATCCAAAATTTTAGAAAAAAGTACAAAAAACGACATTTTCCCGATAGTTTCCAGTACGTCTATTTTTAAACACATGTTACTATAAATAGAAATGGAAACCTCTGCTTCTCATGCTGCATTCCATTGAATGTTCTTTTGTTCTTGTCAGTCACAAAAAATCAGTTACATTTAATGACAGTAAGTCGGTAAATTTCCCATCTCTAATTTGAGAATTGGTGGAAAATCAACATTAAACAGTTAATTTCATATGTGTCTATTTTTAGACATTTGTACTATTTATGGAGATGAGAGCCTGTCCTCAATAATTTGTGAGATATTATACTATTCCTTGTTCTTATTGATGAAATACTGGAGAGATCCATATTTTTATTATTTATGATTCAGTGGAGCTTCAAAATGATGGAAAATTGACATTTTTCATCATTTTATGAGACATGTCTATATTTAGGCATTTGAAGCTATAAATAGAAAACGGAAATCCCTGAAAATAATATGCATGGTAGTTATTGGTGTCCAGTCTCTGACATTAGCATATTGACTTTTACAGTATATTTCATAATTACCTAGCAATGGCATCTTAAACTCTGCCCAAATTTCATTTTTTGGATTTTTCTGAAATATGTCTATTTTTAGATACATGTTACTAAAAATAGCATTGAGATCCCACTCCAATTTTTTCATGAGGGGACACTACTAATACTGACGTTTGACGACACGCACATGATTTGAAAAATTTCCGTAGACAATTTTTTGTTATTTAACCTTAAATTTCTCAAAAAATGCCAAATTTTCCATTTTTCACATTTTGAGAAACTATGCTATTTTGCAGAACCGTTTTCTAAGAGCGGGGTCAATTCTGGAATAACTGGTTATATGCCCTGTATTCTTTAACAGTTGATGTTTTCTTATGATACAAAGATTTATATTTGAGTTCACTACATAAAGATAAAAATGCATTCATATTTCCTCAATTTTCATGTTTTTGTTTGGTCAAAAATGGCCGAAAATGGCCAAATTCAATGTATCCGTCTCCATGGCAACCGGATGCACGTGGGAAACTTCTAACACCATATTTGCTGGTTTTGTACCAAGGTGCACTTGTGGTGCAAATTTCATCAAAATCGGAGATATGTCGTTTCCAAGATTTTTTGGTGCTTACAGAGAATGCATGTTAATTACGATGCAATATTATTGCTAGAATGCTGGATTATAGATATGATAAATCACTTGCAGGACACTTACTTTTTCTAAACGGATCATCCAGTTTGTGAGAATCAGTCAATCACGTCCTGATTCATTGTCTCTTAATTACTAATTGTTTTAAAAATGTTAAACAATTAAACAATATGAATAATAGGTATCGTGTGTGTGTTTTTACTGTTTTAAATACATACAATTTTGTAAATACAAATGTTCACTCAAATTATACCTGTAATACAGTAAAACGGAACAAAATCTTTCTTTTTGAAGATAAAATACTTGGGTGCACCCTTGATCAGAGCCAAGACAATAAATTTTAATACGCTTTCCTAACAATGTAGAATTATTTAAAACAGACTGCCAAATCAATTCGGTTACAAGATCCTGTTATTTCCATCTTCGTAACATCGGTAGAATAAGATCACTCATAACAGAGGATGCTTGCAGGACACTCGTTTGATCTTTAGTGACATCTAGACTTGATTATGGCAATGCACTACTGTTTGGCCTCAATGCCACATCCTTACAAAATTTGCAGGAAGTTCAGAACACTGCAGCCAGACTGGTGACACGTTTGAGAAAACATGAGCATATAACACCAATCTCATAACTCTTCAATGGCTACCTGTGGCATACCGTGCACAATATAAAATTATTTTGTACACTTTCAAGGCCTTACAGAAGCTAGCCCGAAATACATCCAGGAACTTGTTCAGGTCTATCGCCCACAACGTTCACTACGGTCTGGGGATTCACTGAGCCTTGTTAAACCACGCACTCGAAGTAAGATGTTTGGAGATAGAAGGTTTGATGTATCTTAAGTCACCCTGTGGAACTGCCTCCCGCAGGATCTACGGAAAGAACAGTCACTTGACGTTTTTAAGAGAAATCTAAAAACACATCTTTTAAAACTCGCCTTTAGTTTATAAGGCTCTAGTCACAATGGAGCATCCAATTTTATAAAAAAAAGAGGTAAAAAAGAAAAAAAAATTGACCTATGATTTTATTTTTTTGCTTTTTTGTTTTTATATTATACTCGTCCTTTGTTTTATATTGTACTTGTTTTTTAAGTGTAAAGCGCTTTAGGGTAATTCCATAATTATATAGGGCGCTATATAAAAGTAGAATAATAATAAATATAATACACGCAAAACAATGATTAACTTTTATTTTATTTTTTTCTATTCATTTTATGCATTTAAGATGACAATGTAGACTTGAATTCATATATATAGACACTTCGTGGCCAGGTAATTTTAGTGCCGAGTATAGATCTACCCTCATATGATAATGTTGTGAGATGTGTTGTATTTGTATTGTTTCATCTTGTATATTATTAGTAACATTTAGTTTCTTGAACATTCCAGAGTGGTCAACATGTTCGGTCATTTGATCTAGAACATTCTTAAATTTTGTGTATGTCCAGATCATGTTTTAACAATTTCTAGAATATTCTAGATTTATGATACTGTATAAATACCCTGTCAATTCGATGCATAAATATAATTTGTCGTATAAGCATCATTGAGGTATTACTGGGATATATTTTCACTGGGACATTGTGTGCAGCAACGGACACTCTGATGTATGTATTTTTAGATTCTTGCTAAGTTTATACTTTATGTTTCATATACTTATGATATATTACTGTAAATAAATTATTGTTAAGTTTAAATTGTGTTATTGATCTTTGCTGGCATTTCGGGTAATTCTGACCCATAACAGAATTGGGGGCTCGTCCGGGATAAAGAATTTCTTGCACTTTTGCAGTTTATTGTCAGAATTTTTGTTAATTGAACCTTAAATTTAATTATAAGCCAGCAGAAATCAACATGGTGTTTTCGGTCACAGACTTTCTTAGTTCACCAAGTGTTCAGGTTTTTGATACGTTAAAAAAGGATGACTTGATCGCATTAGGTTTGCATTTTGGGTTAGATGTTAAATCCTCTCAGAAAAAGCAAGACATTAGAATTAAGGTTGCAAACAAACTAGTAGAAGAAAACATCTTTGAAAAATACGATCTTCCAGAATATACAGTTAAATCAGAGTTAGGCTCTTATAAAATGGCAGAATATCAGTTTCAATTAGAGTTAGAGAAAATGCGATTTGAAAGAGAAAAATTAGAAAGAGAAAGAGAAGAACGAGAGAGTGAACGAAAATTTGAATTAGACAAATTAGAAAGACAAGAGCGAGAAAGAGAGCGTGAAATGAACTTTGAATTAGAGAAATTAAAATTACAGAACCAACCAGAACCGTCAGTTGTCAAACCTGAATTTGATGCAGCAAAAAATATCAGATTAGTTCCAAAATTTCAAGAAAAATCTGTAGACAAATATTTTCCACAATTCGAAAAGGTAGCAGAGAATCTTAAATGGCCACGAAATGTTTGGTCAACAATGTTACAAAGTGTACTGGTTGGAAAAGCGGCTGAGGTATACTCTGCACTAGGGGTAGTTGAGAGTTCAGACTATGAGAAGGTCAAAGCAGCAATATTAAAAGCATATGAATTAGTACCTGAAGCGTATAGACAAAAGTTCAGAAAGTATAGAAAGTTTGATAATCAAACATTTGTTGAATTTTCACGAGAGAAAGAAGATTTATTCGATCACTGGTTTAGATCTAAGAAACTTGATAAAACTTTTGCTAATTTGCGCCAAGTCATCCTGGTAGAAGAGTTTAAGGAATGTGTTCCTCAAGATTTGAAAACACATTTAGAAGATAAGAATGTGAAAACTCTTGAAGAGGCAGCAGTCATATCTGATACTTATGCTCTGTCTCATAAAAAGAATTTTGTTTCAAGATCTCAGACTAGCAGTAATTCTACCAATTCAGACACATATAAAAAGAGTGGTTCAGGGTCTCAGTCTTTCACAAGTTCCCAGTCTCCATCCCAAGGTTGTTTTAAGTCCGGTTCAGGACGTGTTGAAGGATCGTCTGGAATAGGGTCGCTTCCTACTTGTAGTTATTGTAAGAAAAAGGGTCATCTGATCAGTGAATGCTTTAAACTTAAGAGAAAAAATGATTTTGATAAAACTCAACCACATGCTTGTGCGGCAGTTAGAGGTGATAGAGAAGCCTTAGTTTCGATTTGTTCTGACACTCCTGATGTCCAGGGTTCACAGTCCAGTTCTATTGATTCTATGGAGGATTATAAGCCCTTTATGTCTCAGGGATTTGTTTCACTCGGTGACTCTAGCGAAATAAAACCTGTCCAGATTTTGAGAGATACTGGTGCTGCACAGACGTTATTGTTAGAGGGCGTGCTTCCTTTGTCTGAGCAGACTTCTACTGGTGGGTCAGTTTTATTACAGGGTGTGGAGCTAGGCGTCATTGATGTTCCCCTGCATAGAATTAGTTTGAAGTCAGATTTAGTTACTGGACCTGTTATCGTAGGTGTTCGACCTACTCTTCCCGTTCCAGGCATTTCTTTGTTGTTAGGCAACGATCTGGCTGGTGGAAAAGTTGTACCAGATCCTATAGTTTGTGAGAAGATCACTCCAGATGTCATGTATAATGATGAAGATGATGACATTTATCCAGCCTGTGCTGTTACTAGAGCGATGGCCAGAAGACGAGAAATGGAGGCAGACCATACTCAAGCCTTTGACGAGACGAATTCCTCTGTTGATATTGATTTGAATGACACTTTCTTATCTGACCTTAATGGCACTCAAACAAACATGGAACCACACAATATCAAGAAGCAAGAGAAGAAAGAACTGTTACCAAAATTTGGTGGTGAGGATGATGAGTTGCATCCACTAGTTAGCAAAGGCAAGGACATCCTCAGCCGAGAACGTTTACTCTCTGAACAACATAAAGACCCAGATATCATTCAACTTAGTAAGAGGGCACTTCCACCAGAAGAGGCTACTAAAGTTGGAGAATGCTTCTATATGAAAGATGGCATCCTTATGCGAAAATGGCGACCACCTGATGCTTCTCCAGATGAAGTGTGGCGTGTTGTTCACCAGATAGTGGTCCCAGCTGCTTATCGTCGAGATGTCATGAGTTTAGCTCACGATACACCTATGGCTGGTCATTTAGGTATCAATAAGACTTATAATAGGATTTTGAGTCATTTTTATTGGCCTAAGCTAAGAAAGGATGTTTCGAAGTTTTGCAAGTCATGCCATGTCTGTCAGATGGTAGGTAAACCAAATCAGAAGATACCATTTGCTCCTCTCCAACCCATTCCAGCTTTTGAAGAACCGTTTAGTCGAGTGTTGGTGGATTGTGTAGGACCTTTGCCTAGGACTAGGTCAGGAAACCAGTATTTACTTACCATTATGTGTACATCCACTCGATTTCCTGAAGCCATACCTCTAAGGAATATAAAGGCAAAGAGCATAGTTAAGGCCCTAACCAAGTTTTTCAGTTTTGTAGGAGCACCCAAGGCAATTCAGTCGGATCAAGGCTCAAATTTTATGTCGGGGTTGTTCCAGCAAGTCATGCATGAGTTGGGTATAAGGCAGTATAGATCAACTGCTTATCATCCTGAGTCCCAGGGAGCGCTAGAACGTTTTCATCAAACCCTAAAAACAATGCTGAAGACCCATTGTTACCAATATGAAAAAGACTGGGACGAAGGGGTTCATCTTGTGCTATTTGCTGCACGAGAAGCAGTCCAGGAGTCTCTTGGGTTCAGTCCTTTTGAATTGGTGTTCGGACATACAGTTAGAGGTCCTTTGAAATTGTTGAAGGAAAAGTGGCTGACTGAGACTAGTGATCTTAATCTTTCAGATTATGTGTCTGATTTCAAAGAAAAACTTCACAAAGCTTGTAAATTAGCACAAGAAAATTTGAAGAATTCTCAGATGAAAATGACAATGTGGTATGACAAAAATGCCAGAAATAGGGTGTTTAAGCCAGGTGATAAGGTTCTTGTATTTTTACCTATTCCTGGTCATCCTTTACAGGCCAGATTTTATGGTCCTTATGAAATTGAAAGCAAGATCAGTGATGTAAACTATGTAGTTAAGACACCAGGTCGTCACATTAACGTAAAGAGAAACGGGTTTGTCACATTATTCACCAAAAAGAACAAGTTAAAAACTTGAAATGTATCATCAAATGTTCTTGGATGTTCCAAAGAAAACTAATGCAGCTTGTCATGATGTTATAGTTGGCGACGCTCTGCCTATCAAACAACAATGCAATTTCAGCAATCAACATTTTTTTTAATTCATTGCCATGATTGAATACATTGAGAATTGAATTCAAAATGTGAGAACACCAATTTTTATGTGAAAACAGACAAATTATTTATCGGTTTTCTATATTAGCTGTCAAAAATTGGTGAATGCACCAATTTGAATTTTCAATATCTTCAAATGAATATTGATCTTGGTGGTTCCACCAAGAAAAAAAAGAGTGATTTTTACAATACATAATTCTCTAATTAATTCAAAGAATTAGTGAACTAACCATACAGCTTCTTGGTGGGTCCACCAAAAATACGAAGACAAATACCTTAGAATACTTGAATTACATGAAATAGATATAGCAAGAATATTTATCAGTAGTGGGGATTTTGGTGGTTCCGCCAAAAAATTGAATGTGGTGAAATTCCCGATAACATTTTAAAAATGACGTTGGTGAATCCACCAGTTTTAAAATACTGAAACAACCCAATGAGAGAAACTGAGTTGCGGAACCACATAAAAAACGTCCTTTATACAGAGTCGGTGCACTCACCAAAATGCAAAAATTCAACAAACAAGACATTCATATTTCTTCTCACAAATACTTGGTGGATCCACCAAAAATAAAAATAGAAAGTCACAAGAATTCTTAAATGATACACTGTCAAGTTACGATTAGTTTTCACAAAATAGTGGGCAGTTTGGTGGATCCACCAAAGACATTAAAATTAAAAGGCAATCATAATATTGTTGTAAAATAACGTAGAGACACTTAATACATTTATGTACACAAGAACAAAAACCTGGTGGATCCACCAGAAAATTCGAAAATCTTCATGTAACTCAAAGATCAACAAATTTGTCTCTAAATATAGAAAGTCGTTTGGTGGACACACCAACCTGCAGAAAAACAAATTCCTAGGCTTTCTTAATTTCACTAACAAATACTTGGTGGACCCACCAAAAACAAACCGAATAGATATATTACATTATATTATCAGCATTGCCTAATTTTTTAAAGTGGGGAATTTGGTGGGTCCACCAAAACATTAATCAAAGAAACATTTGTAGATTTCATATTACAATGACTAAGTTCCTTTCTATATTTTATATGAACAAAATGTTGGTGGATTCACCAAAAAAAGTCAAAAATATACATCTTACACTCTCTTTAGTTTTTGTTGATACATTCGCAATTCAATAATAAGTAGAAATATGATCATGTGTTTAATATAATTATACAATACAATTTCAAAGATGTGTATACATTTTCAAAACAAATGTGAATCCTTCAATAAAAGCAAAATGTTATATAAACATTACATAAAAAACCCGCTATTTACCGTTTTATTTGCCTGCTAATAACATGAATAAAGAGAAGAAAAAAGAAATCTTTCCCTAATTAATTTGTTTTTTAACTCCCCTGTGATTTTGGCGATTTTCCGTGTCTGCATCTACAGCATTACAGTTCTGCAATGGGGTGCGAACCCATGCATGACACTTAAGCAAAGTACTACCATCGGAGTCCAAAATATATTATTGGACTAAATATTTCAATTCATTTACTCCCTCTATGAATTTGTTACTGAAGCAATCAAAAAACACTAACTCTAGTACTCTAAAATACACCAAGTAAGCAAGGAATGAATGCTGCACAAGTAAAAGTGGCAACCATGAGGATGAACACCAATAAAAATAATAAACACAACCTTTAAAAATAGTTAATAAATTCGTCATCAATAGACTGTGTAGTCAATCCAAAGAGAATTTAGAGTTATACATCCAAGTCGAACACAATCACAATCAAAAGAGTTGATATAATACATTTTTATCCGTAACATAGATGTCCCTTTTCACATCTATGGTATGGATTGCAAGAGCTAAGGCCCGAATTACATGTACTGACGTTTTGAAAATTCTGTTTGGAAGGTGGGTTTCCTTTTCCAGTTGGTTTGTCTTCTGATATGAATTTTCTTTTACACGTTTTAGCCATCCTTTCATAATTAAACTGTTGAATATGTAATTCACCTTGATTTTTCTTGGGTAAAAGAACAGATTATCCTTTAAAACGTGAAAAGTATCATCACAATATAACCATGATAACACTGGTGATATCTTGTTAAACACTGTTTTCTTGCCTCTTTACACTAGTATCTTTTAGAACCTGTGTTTTCTGTTCTAATCCTGAGACATCTTGGTACGCAGTTGCAGTGATGCTGACTTATCGCCATTGGCTTATGCCCTATGATAAAAGCACATGTACAAAGTCTGTGTGTGGTGCACAAAATGTCAATGTTACATATTTTTGTTTTTTTATACATATATTTTATAGAATTTCATATTTTAAACAATCAATTGAATTCATTTCAAATACAAAGAATTTGAGAAAGAGGCCCAAAGAGGCCACATTGCTAATATCAGATTAAAGAATTAAATAATAAAGCTTTCCTGGTATTTTATTTCAATTGCATTGCCCTATCCCAAAGCAGATGCTTTGAACATATTTGTACCTACATCCCCTGAGGATACTTTTCAATATTTTTATTTTAATTTCGGCTTTTCTAGTGTAAGATTTAAAAAAATATCCTGATATTTCTTCCTTGCATAACTTTGATGTACTGTTGTGACCGCACACTAAAGACAGGGGTATGATTTAGAAAAACTTGAGATAACCTTACGTTCTATTTCGTAAACCTTATATTAAAAATAATTTACAAAAGCCTTTAAGTGAAGATTACCGAAGATTATGTAACCATATAATGTACGTGTACAACGCATTTAATTTGTTCTTGCAAAGTGTTTGCTTCGGAGGGGGGAGGGGCTACAAAATTAACTTGAAAACCACATACTGATCTTCATAAAATTATAAACCATTTTGTACTTGTTCCTTTTATTTATCTTGATATACTTCAAAACATGATCTTCACTGCATAAACAAACTATCCATCAAGACAGAAACATTATTATTCTTCATATTACTTATCTCACTTTAAAAATAAATGCGACTTACCATTGTAAAGCCAACATATTCTTTCTTGATTCTTCCAAATGTCTTTTTTTAAATGAATCCCTTAACTCTATTACCAATCAGCACATGTTTAGGTACATGTAAATGTCTATTGCAACATATTCCATTAATAAAAAGTTTAGTTGTATACACTTTCTCTTCCATGCTTAATATAAACAATGTCATGCACAGTCATACTTCCTGTTACATGCGTAATTCAAACACCAATCGGCAATCCTCGGTTGACTCCGCTACGCTCCATTCAGACATGTGCAAGGTACAAACCATCCGAGGAACTCCGAGTGTTCCTCTCATTCGATTCAAATTATGATGTTGTAAAACGCGCGGGCTTAGATTGGTAATGCATGTCTCTATCCTGCTGCGTGTATCGCGCATATCAGACAGTCAAGGTCAGTCTATAGCAAACACTGATGGTTAACAGTGATTTAAATGCTCGTTTAACATATTGGTATTATTTTCCCCTGTCTCCCGTGCTAAAGCTTTTTTTATTTCATTTTAAAATCGTTGCACTGTGTAGTTTTTGTGAGCTGTATTCAAATATTAATCTATTGCAGTATTTATATGTAAATAACGTAATGCTCTTTCCAAAAATCAAAATAAAAGTAACAGCGAAAAAAAAACCAAAAAAAAAAACAAACAAACAAACAAACGAACAAACTTCGTTTTTTTTTTAACGTTAACATGTGTACAAAAACAAAATGTTGTAAATGATTTTTATTTATTGAAAAAAAAATCAATATTAATATGTAAAAGATAACTTTGGGAGAAAAAAAATCACCAATCTCTGTGGTCAACTGTTACAGTAAATAAACATGAAGAAAACAAGCAACATAGCAGCTGCAAGACATTTTCATTACACTCTTATAGAATAAACAGGAAATCAGATGTCAAAGTTGCTAAAGGTTAGAAGTGAGTCTTGATTATATCACAGTGCATTTTTCGCATAATACAATACGTTAGATCGTATAATAGTTTCAACAATGAAGTCAATTCATATAAGTGCATTTACTGCTTAAATAAAATATTTTTGCGTCTTACAAGGCGTGGGAGTACATGTAGAAGTGTGTATATGTAGAGAACTGTGTATCTAGAATTATAAATTAATATCCGAGTTTTATTTAATGTTATTTACAATGGAGTTCAACTTTTGTCTAGATTTATTTCCATGACACTGAATTTGCCATAGTATGTAAAACATTGTTATACCCCTGCTTGAAAAGTGGGAGGGTATATAGTAATCGGTATTTCCGTCCGTCTGTACGTCCGTTTGTTACGCCATGGGGTACCCATCTCTCATCCGCAACTCCTCTTATACCACTGAGTGAAATTTAATGAAACTTTCACAGAATCTTTATTTCATATTGCTATTGTGCACTCTTAGTTTACTTTTTGATCCGACACATATTTTGGGTTTCCTGGCCACAACAAAACATGGACTTTTCCATTATAATCTTATGGGAGGCGGGGGGTATCATTTAGTGAGCTCATTGCTCACAGTACCTCTAGTTTCATAATCTTATCTTATACTTCCATACTTTATCAGTATTTACATGTTTTACAAATACAGGAGTAATGTGAACTCGTACAATCGCATTTTCCAAATTGCATAACATTGGTTCATTCTATTTCCAGTTTATCATCTTCCATGGTAATGTATTTCATGTTGAGCAAAACAGCAGGAAAGAAGCTGGTCAGGTTAACACGGCCCGATTATCCAAACAAAATAATATTATGGCTTTCTGCCTTGATAATTTTACTAACTTGCGTACAAGTATTTATAGTCCCCTGTATTCTGTCGGGAGTGGTACTCTCATATATTTCTATTCGAGTTTGCCAGTTTTATATCACTTGTTTTCCCTTGAATGACATCAGGTTCTACCACATTTAAAGTTAAATTCGATTAAATCCCTTACTTTTCTTTGGTTCTTTTCCATTTACTTCACATTGCCTTTTAATAAAATGACATATATTGACCGTGTACACTGCATGCAAATTTCTAATGAGAAAGTAGGTAGATGTAAAGGAAATTAATTACACAATTTACAACAAAGTAACTTTTTTTATCTTTTCATAAAATTGATATTTAGAATATTGGTGACAGTTTTATGGTAATTAATATGATTGAGACCTATAATACAGATTTATATTAAAAAAAAAATTCAAAAAATGCTCTAAATATTGATCTCTCTCTCTCTTTACTGATGGAATTTACACAGGATTAAAAAAAATCATTTACACGTCTCAAATTGCTGAAAGAGAATAAAGGATATAAAATAAGTGGAAATAAAAAAGAAATAGTGACTTCGCAATGAAACAATTATTATACAATACAATCCAATTGGGCATGAATCTAACAGTAAAAATATTTTTTTAAATAAGTTCGGAGACATATTAATCATCCATGTTTCATAATCAGAGCCCACTCCCCCACCCCGCTTCCCAAATCATATCTCTCTTCCAGCTAATGCACTAGCCTAGAATGTTTGTCTGATGAAAGAAATCAGTTTCACAGAGAGCGCATGAAAACAATAAAATTTCTATAATTTTTCTCTGGACATAACTCGTCTAATCTTTTGCATTCTTATTTAAAAAGATATTACAAACACTGCACTTGGAAACATTTAAGTTCTGTACGTGTATCATGACTGTGCTATGCATTTTATTTTATTTAACACTATTTGACAATACCGCTTTGAACAATATAAATGCTGTCAATAAGCAAATATTAATATTTTCAACTATTCTCATAATATCGATCATGCTTATCGGACGATATTTGACAAGCAAAACAAGGGTAGGGACACAAGGGTCATATGACATTCCCTCTATTTGAGATATCATTTAATGGGTTTTAGGCACTCTTAAAACAACCTCAGTCCTATACGTTTTTTTTATTAGGGCACCCATCATGACAACATCATTAAAAAGACAAATATTTTTAATACTGTAATATCTATAATGAGTGATAGCAGTTCCTCTCCGTTTAAATTATCATTCAAGTAGAAGTATTAAGTAGGGATGTCAAAATACTAGCATCTATTTTCCGTAGTCGAACATTCGATCGCATTATTCGAAATCGACTATTTGGAGCATTTATTAATTTATTTTAAAGCACGGTTTTTTAGAAAGCTAATTAAATAATTAAAATAAATCGGAAAGGGGAATTGTAAACACCCTATACCTTAAACGATATTGTTAGATACTGCATTCATGCTCAATTGATGATAACCCCGGCTATCAAAATGTCCTTTCTACTCAGTATGCAAGATTTTTGTATCAATTTTTTTTTTAATTTTAAATACTTCACGGCTATGCAAATATTGTGTGATCCTAGCATTTGAAATTCCTAGAGGCTTTAGATATACTTAAAATTGGTACAAGTCAAATTAATAACTTAAAGCCCGGGAAAAAAATGAAGTATACAATTGAAATATGTCTTCATCATCAAAACACTTCGATTTGTTGGTAAAATAAATGCGTCTGAATGATGGAGACTATAGTGGAGAATAATTTACGGAAAGCTTCTAGTCGGATAAGAATCGAACAAAATCGATACCCCAAATTTCATACTTTATCAATTCCTTTAGTAACAGTTGGCTGCATGAAATATGAATTGAAATCAGATATATGAATGACCTATCAGCGAAAATAGATTTGTATTAATGAATATAAAACCCAAACTGTGTAACTTACGTTTTTATGCGATGAGTAAAATTTCATGTTCGAAAACAGGAACATTTTTCGATAGGTCTTTTTTTCGATAGTAAATGCTTAGCAACTTTATATATTAAATATGAAAGACATATATACATGTATATTTAAAGATGTGTTTGTCGTAATTTATAATATGAAAACATTTTTAAAATCTCTTTCATGCATAGTGAAACGTTAACTATAAATTACTTCTCCCACCTTAATCCCATGCATATGCCAAAACTTAAACCTAAATTTATAGAGCAGACAGGTCCTCCGGGCTGCAAAAAGGCCAGTAAATGAGAATTTATTATTTCGGTTGGTAAATACTGTACTTTCAAAGCAGATGTTCAATATGATTAATTGTTAATTTATTAAAAGACAGAATATTACGAGATTTTGCTCCTTCAGACGAGAATAAAGCGCGTTTTACAATGCACTAAGGCTTTAACTGTCATGTTGTAAATTTTGAATATTTCAGGTGGCAGTAAATACAAAATTTACCAATTGTCATGTTGTAAATTTTGTATTTAATTACTGCCACCCGGTAAATGCAAAATTTAAAACATAGCATAACCTCAACATCTCAACACCAGAAACTGAAAGAGAAGAAATGTAGTGAGGGGTCTGGAGAGAGTTTTGGGGTTTTAACATCCTCTAAGAGAGAGCGAGGATTCCCACATATGTGTTGCGTTTTTATTAAAGTAAAACCTCTATTTATAGATAAGTTTAAACTTTAGTTTTAAACTTTTAATGTAGAAACTATACTTTAACATCAAACTTTTGCCAGAGTTTGAATTCATTTGTACCTCCTTTTCTTGCATTTATTCAATATTCAGATAGAGAACTATGGGTAAGTCTGCTTATACATGTAAATAATGTAAATGTATTTTATGCATGGAAAAGTTCCTTCGATGTCGCATGCAATTGTTTAATGTCTCAGTTTCTAATTGCTTCATGAAAGGAACAATTGACTAGTTTGCGGTCGATTTTTGACGCTTGTGTCAATGTTTCTTGTTCATGCATTTTGAGATGAGAATTTCATGATCACCTCTTTTTCTTGCATTTATTCAATATTCAGATGTCGTTTCTTTATAAAATCGTCGGTCCATTAAACTATAGTCTATATAGTCGCCTATTCATACACATCCCAAGTATTGATGTCTGACAGTTGATTAGGAGTAGTCAAAATGAAAAACAAATTAATCTACAAAGTCCCCAGTAAATGTACAGTATCTCTTGTATATAGTTTCATTTAACATAGAAGGGCATTTACTATTATATATATTCATGTAGACTCCAAATATCCGGGGAAAAATATAAGATGCAAATCAAAATTGAAAAGAAACAAGAGGTACTGTGAGCAATGGGCTCACTAAATGATAACCCCGTCTCCAATATGAATATAATGACAGTACCCATATTTTGCTGTGGAAAACCCAAAATATGTGTCGGATCAAAAAGTAAAATAGAAGGTGCACAATGGCGTTATATAATAAAGACTCTTTAAGAGTCAATGAAAGTTTCATCAAATTTCATTCAGTTGTATGGAAGTAGTTGAGGATAGAGGTGGGTACCCCAAAGCGTATAACAGACGGACGGATATACCGATTACTATAAACCCTCCCGCTTTTCAAGCGGGGGGATAAAATGTTTGTTTTTTAACATTGTGAAGGACTGGGAGAATGTACACTCTGTAAGCGCCAGTAAACGAAGCTGCAAAACTACCACATGTCGCTGTGAATGCAATTTAGCATTTGTTCAATCATAAAAATATGACCGACTTTACCTTCCCTGGTGCTGTCTCATCGACTGGCGACGCTGACCCCCCTTTTTTTACCTGAAAATGTTGTTTTAGGGAGTGGGTTTACACGCATGTACTATTTATTGGTGTTTTATTTTTTTCCGTTAGATTAATACACACAATGATCTATATATAATAATTATAGATCATGCGTTTGTGGTTAATGGTGTTAAATTGTATATAACTAAGCTGGTAATTTATTTATTTACTTAAAATATCTGGGATATAGAGAAAAAACCTTGTAATAAAAAGAGTTGTTTCCTTTGCTAATTACATAATGATAAGCGTACAGCTAGTGTTGAAAAGTTTTGTTTACTCTTTTAATGTGTTTTAATAAAAGAATTTACACCTTTTGGACATTGTAAACTGTATGTATCTCGTTTCCTTGTACATGTAAAAAAAAACAGCAAGATGTTGCAAGATACACTGTTTGTGTGTAGTTTTGGAAGGGGAGGGGGGTAATTTAAATTTCAGGCAAAGAGCTGGGATTGATATACGGAAAATATATACCTTACATGCTTGGCGCATGCAGTGTTTTGGTGCGTCTGCTCTAGAGTCGCGGTGTAAGGAACTACATGTAATCCTTACGTCGGGGTTCGAATCCTATTGTTGGGCGTGGGACCGGTCCTTCGAATGAGACCGTATAAACCGAGGCTCCGTGTCACAGAAAGTGCTGGCATGAAAAAGAATCCCCACTGCTCAAAAGCCGTTGATCGATACTATGTATAAATGTTCATGAGTCATGTTGTAGTAAAATATATAGGGCATAGTACAAGAACTTGGATGTGACCAGTCAACAGGTGATGCTTACTCCATTCTCGGCGCACCTGATACTACCGCTCGAATTTCCCAGAAGTCCGTGTTTATGGCTCTTCACAGTTTTTTTTAATTGTTGATAGATTCTTTTTTTAAAATCGGTCACAGCCAAAATTCAACATCCCCCCATACTCGTTTCAATGAATGACCATGCATCATTAATATCAACTTGAAGGACATGTTTTCCATATGTAAATGTACCAGGTTAAGAAAATGTAAATGAATAAATTCTTCAGATTAAAATTTCAGCAATTCTTTCAGCAAGCTGTGATAACAGTTTGTATTTAACTATATTTTAAAAAATATTATACAAAATAAAGATCAAAGTCTCAAATGTACTTAAATTCTGCAAGCTTAAGTGGATCGATAGAGTTATGAGTCTTTTCTGTGGTACATTTGAAGTATTGTATTGTAGTATCTTTACACATTTAATGAATAGGTCCGTTGGAAGCAATTTCAGTTACATGTAGGGAGAGGGGATGGGTGTCAGCCATATATTTTCTGATTTGAACTACCAAATTTTTCTTCATAAGCAAAAAGGACATCAAACGTTTTTATTCAAAATCAAAAAAAAAAAAAAAACTTCAAAATATCGGCCAAAAAAATTTGAAGATAGAGTATTCTATTGGGCTTTGTATTAAATGGGGGGGGGGGGGGGGGGCATATGCTAAACAATGAATCGCTGCGTTTTCAAATCAAAATTATATCACATTGTGTTCTGTGTGTCCAAAATGAAAAAAAAGAATATCCTGTGATAAGTATTTTATTGATAAAAAATGGTTTGGTAAGAAATTTTAAGTAATTAATAAAAATATTGGCAACAGAAAATATACAGGTATAGCTGTAATTTTCTTTCGGAGAGCTACAGTTCTGCAGCTATACATATTGTAGAAATTATATTGACTTGTGCGATATAACTTATTCGATGAGTTGATCTTCATTTTTAAATTCAAGGGATTGTTTGAATAAAGTTTAATTTATGGTAAGGCCATAATAAAAAAAACAAGATTGTCATCATTTTTTTTAAATCAAGGCGGGCGGGCGCCGGCGATGGGTTTTATTTTATATATTATTTTCCAATTTGAAGAATTTTTATTAAACTGGTCAATTAGTACATATTTATCTATTACATGTATATCTGAGTAAAAGTCATATAAGAGGTCTATTTATCTCTAACAACAAATCATCACCGATCTTTCACATCCAATGACCCTTGATAAATATATGTATATGCGACTTTCGAGATTTTAACTCCCCTACAATAGAGGCACAAACTGTATCCGGCATCAGCATGGAAGTGGGACAGGTTGTTAGTGTATACAAACGTACATTTATAAATGATCGAGGTTTACGCATGGCTTTTAAAATTTATTTACCCGGTAATAATATAGAAAGATTACAATGTTAATCAGTGATGCATTTGATGATTTATCAAGCTCAACCATGCATATTTACATATCTTCTTTCAATTAAGATACTTGAAAACGAAAGAAACGTCGTAGTTTTCATTAAATGTGAGATATCTTTTTTTATTGTAATAACCATTTTAATAAGTTTATTTGCTTTTTAAAGGAATAATATAAAATAAAAATCAATTAAGTTGTCGACGTACAATGATCAGATGCATTTGTACCCTATTTATGAGAGGTCCATTTCTCTTCCCTCGTCTGAAAAGTCTCACATCCAGTGATATTTTTTTTTCTATATGTTTTGTATTAAAATGATTTCGGACATTAATTCGGTTATCCTCGGGTAAAAGAGTGCATCCTGACACTCAGGTAGTTATGATAAAGCAGTAGATCATCTATATCGATGATGCAAATATAAATATTTGTCCCACCTGTCTGTTTACGCGGCAACGAAAATCCCCTTCTCCGCGAAAAAGCGCACCAAAGGAGTTAATTTCGAAACTTACCACCTATCATTTGTCTCGAATACCACCACGATTCAAATTGAGAAGAGGTAGAAACGGAAATGTAGATATATAATTAAGGCGGGGATAAAAAAAATTCGAGGCGGGCGGGGATGAGAATCTAGGAATATTTTTATTATGCCCTAAGCTATCTCTCTAATCCAGAGGATTTTACATTTTAAAACTAATATCCCCTCTCAACGTAATTTGAGGGGAGATAATAAGCAAACTCGTGCGTTCGTTTGTGAGTCAGTGAGCAAACGCTTACCGCAAAGAAGTGAAGTTATTTGCATCGGGATCGTTGTCAAAAACTGTTTTTGATTTTAAGAAGAATGATGATCAATCGAAACTTCTCGGGCCTTTCCGACCAGCGAAAAGCAATCGGCAATCCTCTACTATTTTCGCCTAGGGCTCCATTTAAACGTCAGTACATGAGGCATGAGCCTAACGCAATCGCAACTTCTCGGGCCTTTCCGACTAGCGGAAAAGCGACCTCGAATGTATATGGAAGACGCCATGACAACCCTCCTTTTTCACGATCTTTGAAATAAATGCATGGAGACCTTTTATCTGTAGAATAAGGAGTTTAACTTTATTCAATGTAGTGATGTTACCTAAAGTATATATTATAGAAGAGACTTCTAACTCCGTCTATCCGATATTTGAGTAAACAGGAAATGTATAAATTTTTAACATCCGGTAATGTTAATACATTCGAGGTTGTTTTTCCGACCTCTGACGGAAAGACCCGAGATGATGCGATTGGAGCCTAACGAGGAGTTCCAAGTGGTGAAAAGTTGTTTTTCCGATAGTCTCGTTCAACCAGACGCTCGGCTGTCTTCGTAAATCTCCGATCAGCTAGTCGGAGATTTACGGAGACAGCCGATCGCGAGCGTCTGGTTGAACAAGACTATTTTTCCGACCTCTCACGGAAAAACCCGAGATGATGCGATTGCACTAGGATTATTAAAATTTATTTAAACATTTATACTCTTATATTCTCTTTCAGCGGAATACTGCTGCCCCATCCTTCCCAATGGATTAGTTAAAAATTCTTATGCAAAAGTGTGTAAAAGTGTGGAACCACTTTATAATTATATGGTCTTCCCTAGGATGTGTGAATTTAAATGATCCTTTAATTCTGAATAGGGGAAAGCAATCATAAAAATACTTATATCTGCCTTAATTAGAAGCATCAATTTCGTTTTAGCGGTTGCCACTCAATTTTTAAAAAAAAAAACATCCCTTCGCTTAAGAAGAAGGGAAATGGGGTAAGATGAGGTTTACGTTCCTTAGTCTGTCCGTCTAGCTGTATTTTTGTCCGTCTGACACAAACATTCATAATTTTGGTCATTTCTTTTGAATAAGAAGAAATGGGGCTTTCATGTTATACATGTGTATAACTTGTGAAATAAAAAATTATGAATGCATATATTGTTTTTTTTACGTGTGATATTGAAGTTTGACGTACGCTTAAAAAAAAATAAACATTTCATTAAATTGGTCATGACTTTTGATTGAAGGCTTTCATATTCAACATGCGTATTACACATGACAAGGGCTTTCTAAATAAACTATGATTTTCTTTACATACTCTAGTCTCTTCGAAAATGTTACTTTTCCTTATTACATTTTTGATTGAGAAGAGAAAGGGCTTTCAAATTTGACATGTGCATACATTTCCTGTGACAAGATATTTTCTAGCATGCTATGATTTCTGACCTCTCTACATTCACGATATATATTGACCTAATTAAAAAAAATCTTCTTTGGTAAAAAATTCTGGATGGTATATGAATGGGCTTTCATATTTGACAGTACACTATGCTATAATAAAAAAATAACATATAACAGACACCGAAAGCGGGGAACACATTTCTTTTTATTTGTTTTTTTTTTATGAAAATGCAAACAGATAACGTTTTAAAATCATGGAGAGATGATCGAGAGATATCAAATTTTCAGCAAAACATGTTTTAAAATGGAACGTTTTGTACCAAATGACCCGTCTACCCAATTTCCAAGTGCACTTTTGGCAGTTCAAAAATTAATAACGGGGAAAATTTTTTCCTTGACTATAACTTGGGAACCCGATACATAAGAAATGCTTAAATTTCAGGTTACAAATTAATGACATTTTCAATTTTTAAATGCACTAAGATTCTTGCCGAAAGCCAAAAGAAAGCAACGGCGCTCCTTCTTTACTTCCAATATAACTCAATCATACAAAATTAAAGGATAAATAGACTGTTTTTCAATAAAACCACATTTTAAATACTGAGCAAAATCAGTCAGAGATTCTTGATTTCGTAATAGGTTTTTAAGCGATAGTATGAAAAATATAAGTACCGGACAGTGAGAGACTTCTAGGTTTGTAGGAAACGGAATGGTGGGAGGGGTCTTGACAACTACCCCTCAGCTAAGAAATTCTAAATAATTAGGTATAAGTTTAATGGGTTCTTTAATTCAGAATCCATTAAAATCTTGAAGTGTTGATTCAAACAGAAAATAATTTAAATTAAATTAAATTAAACAATCTAATTAAGTTCGTACTAGTTATTTTCGATGTACATGTAGGTATCGAAAATTAAAAATTCATTCACGAAACCGTTCAAATTTTTAAAACAAAACTTTGTTAAAATTTCACATCTCTGTGACTTTTTGATACACCCTAACAATATAGGGGAAGGGGATTCATTATGTAGAATTTTTTTCACAATTGTTTAAAAGCGTTAAAGAAAGACCTTAAAAGACTTAGTAAATAATTAAACAATAAGTCATAAATATAAGACGCTTCTTCAGTAACACTAAAGTAAATAGCAGAGAGAGAGAGAGAGAGAGAGAGAGAGAGAGAGAGAGAGAATAATATTTCCTGGTGCTAATTGCTTGGATCCAGTTATCAGTCAATGAATCGTACGTGGGAGAATTTCCACAACGCTGGTGATCTAATCGTTCAATCTTACAATTTACACAAACTATCGGTCATGTATCGTCGTCTGTGCTCGTTGGGTGGTCAGTGAAATCAAAGTGACCACATCCGCGCAGAGAGTAGTAAAGTGAGTTTCATGAACGAGATAGACCATGTTGAACAAATTACTTTTCATGGACAAAACCAAAATTCTTTTTATCACAAATTACCGGAAGGATGCCGATCGATGCACACTGACGTGCCAAGCTTTAAATACGTGCACTCGCTGCCTTTGCACAAATGATAAATTTACTGGTTCAAGATGTCTAAATTAATTGGCCGCTTAAAAAGTCTGCCAATTTGAACCTGTTTTATAAACAAACTTATGTTTTAGATGCTGCTTTTTGTCCTTTTTTGCAATTTATTGTCATTGCCCTATAAACATTTTTTTTCGAATATACGACTTTTTATGCACTATAGCTCTTTGCAGCATACATAAACATGATACAAAAATGGAGAAAAAGTAAAGTGAAATGCATATTACATTGTATTTAAGAATCAGCTAACTGTTGAAATTTAAAGAAAATTAAATTAAATATTTTATATTCAAAACATAGGTAGAATAGTACTTATTTAGAAGCCTTTACACACTCCCCCTTTTTGCTTGGGGGGGGGGGGGGGGTAAAGTTAAATTAAATATAGTAAACTGAGTCTTCAGTAAAAATAAGCTACCCTTCAAATTTTTATTTATTTCCATATAAAATATTTATCTTCGTATAAATTAACAATGCGTTTGAGGAACTTGGTTGGTGTGGAAGTATTGCGTCGAATTATAGGAAAAGAGTACCAAAGTCCCGGGAGTTTACATCATTTCCCGGTCAAACAAAATGGAGAAAAATTCAAAACTGGTAGACGTTACCTGATTTGCTATGTAAATATTTTCATTTTCAAGTTAAAATATCAATGATTAAAATAAATGGTGGAATTCATCAAATTTATTTTTCTGTAACTATACGAACATGTAATTACGAAAGCTGAAAACCTATGATCCACCCCCTGAAATCTGCTGCCGTAAATTGTCTTCCTAGCCTTTGGGGAATGTGGGTGATTTTAATCAATTACAGTTTTATTGACTCCATTGCTTTGGAAAACCGGATGGGATTTCTTGGCATGAGAATGATTTATATAATTATAAAGTCGGTGTGGAAATAAAGTGAATGTACAGCCTTTTCCAATGCTGACGCCTGCTTCCAGCTAGAGAGCATTACAAACATCTGTAAGAATAATTTCTATGAGACCATGTCCTACTGCTCTCATTAGGTCATTTTCAACACCGGGAGAATTCACCGGCTAATCACTGATGTGCGGGCAAATTAGAACCAAATGCGAGTCACCTAACTAATCGGAATTTCTTGACACACTCCAGAGTATCTGTAGATTTATATGTGTATTCACTAATAATATACTTTTTGCAATGTGTTTATGTTATATTTTACTTTTTAAGAAATAAAGTTTTTGTTCCATTGTACAACCAACATGTCAGGATGAAAGCATGTATCCTTCGTATTCAAGATCTAATGGTGGAAGATTCTGTATAAGTATTAAGTTTATTGTGCTTGATGAAAGGAAATTTATCACAATAGGTGTGTTTTCCTTTCATGTACTATTTCAAAAACATAGTTAGATTACCATTATGACAAATTTAATTATTTTTTTGTAAGTCATTCTCGATCCGATCTCGATCATTCACATCCGGAATGGAATCATTATTAGCTCTTCAAATGAGTTTATGCAATGGCCTGGTGTGCTTGCGTACGTGTAAGACTGTTCTGTAATAATCACGATAAAGCTTAAAATATGCTAACAACTCTTGACCCATATAACTAGGGATTGTGTTTTATGATATCATTAGATTAAGAATTTAGTATCTCATTAAACACCATTTAAGATGTGAAAACATAAGAAATGTATTACATCTAGAGGATTCTTACAGGCAGCTTCGCTTAATTAGCTATTTATGCAAGTCAACCCACTGTTTACTTTACAATGAAATACAAGTTTATAGAAGTTCCAAACTTTTGCTCTTCGCAATACATGAAACCTAAGGTACAAGTCTATTTACTACATTCAAACCAATAAGAGTGCATGGAACACGGAGAATCGCGTATTCTAGGAACGAAATGCGCAAGATATATCACTTTTTAAATTACTTTTAATAAATTTTGTTTTTTTTCTTTTCATTGGTCAAAAAATTTATTGCTTTTTTTATAATGTTAGGGGCGTTGAAGCAGGGATATTTTTTATGCAGAAGCGTATGTATAGTTTTAAGATGGATTGGAAGAAATTCAGAATTCAATATTCAAACATCTATTGCAATGTACATGTATGATGTACATGTAGTAAGGCAGATACATTTCTTTCTTCTGAAATCGGAGGTGTTGGGAGGGGGGGGGGGAGGGGTCAAGAATATAATAACATTACAACTTGAAAGTATCTCTGACAGTCCTAAGCTGTTTTATTAAGTCAAATTCATAGCTAATTGTTTTATTTCATAAATTTTTTAAAATTTTCTTTTGTCTAATATTGATGTATTTATCAAGTAAAATGAATATCATGCAACTATGAAAATATAATTATACTCGTTCACAAATGATTACAAACATAATTACATGTAGTTTGATATTAAATTGAAAAGGGACTAGTACATATCTATATACACCTAAATAGAAACAAGTGATTTACACTTAAATAATTTGGTAAGTCAGCTATGGCTCTTTTAGCTATCGAGTTAAAGTTTATTTGCTTCTACATGTATTCCGAAATAGAAATGTTTTATTTAAGCTGTAAATACACATGTTTAAGTTGACATTATTGTTGAAACTATTATACGACATCGGATATTGTGTTATGCGAAAAATACACACCGACTGTTAAATAATTAAGATTCGGATCTAACTTTTAGCAATTTTGATATCCGATTTCCTCTTTATTTTATAAGAGTGTTATTAAAGTGTCTTACAGCTGATATGTTGCTTGTTGTCTTCATGTTTATTTACTGTAACAGTAGAACGGAAAGTTTGTTTTTCTCCCAAAGTTATCTTAAAGTTAATAGATATATAAAAAGATTTTTTTTTCAAATAAATAAATGAATCATTTACAATTTCTTTTTCTATTTTACATGTACAACTAATAGAACATAATATAAAAAGTTCACATGATATAGCTTAGAAAACGACGTTTATTTATTTATTAATTGTTGTTTTTCATTTTATTTTTTTGAGAGAGAATTGCTTAACTTATATTTTTTTACTGCAATAGATTAATGTTAACTTTGAAGGCAACTAATAAAAATTATATAGGCAATTCTAAATGAAATCTAAGCAAAGATTTAGCACCGTAGAAAGGGTATGAAAATAATAGCAATCAGCATATTCAAATCTCAGTTGATCATCAGAGCCAGTACTACACTGACCTTGACCGTCTGATATGCGCGATGGACTCTGCAGGATAGAGACATGTTATGCTAGAATAAGCCCGCGCGTGTTACAACACCATAATTTGAATCGAATGAGAGTTGAAATTTATTACACATCTAACAGGAAGTAAGACTGCGCATGACTTTGTTTATAGTAGGCATGGAAGATACAGTGTATACATCAAAGATTTTTAATGGAATATGCAGCAACAGAAAACTACCTGAACATGTGCTGAATGGTGATAGAGCTAAGGGATTCATTTGACCATAATGCTTGCAGAGGAAAAGGACTTATTTATCGATTTAAAAAGAAGACATTTGGAAGAATTCAAAAAGAATATGTTGGCTTTACAACGGTAAGTCGCATTTATTTTGTGAGATAGGTAATACACATGTATGAAGAATAATTATGTTTCTGTCTTGATGGATAGTTTGTTTATGCAGTGAAGATCATGTTTTGAAGTATCAAGATAAATAAAAGGAACAAGTACAAAATGGGTTTATAATTTTATGAAGATCAGTATGTGGTTTCCTGTTTTATTTGTGTCCTCCCTCTGTCAAGTTAATTTTGTAGCCCCCACCCCTCCGAACAAGCTCTTTGTTAGTACAAACTGAATGCGTTTATATTTGTACACGTACATTATATGGTTACAAAATCTTCCGTAATCTTCACTTAAAACCTTTTGTAAATTACTTTGATATTATGATAAGGTTTACGAAAATAGAATATAAGGTTATCTCAAGTTTCTTCAAATTATAACCCCTGCCGGTAGTGTGCAGGTTTAACAGTACATCAAAGTTATGCAAGAAAGAAATATCAGGATTTTTATTTTTAAATCTTAGACTACATGTAGAAATGCCGAAATTAAAAAAAAATATTGAAAAGCATCCTTAAGACATGTAGATACAAATATGTTCAAAGCATCTACCTAGGGTGAGGGCAATGCAACTGAACTTAAATCCCAGGAAAGCTTTCTTATTTAATTCTTTAATCTAATATTAGCAATGTGGCCTTTGGGCCTCTTTCACAAATTCTGTTTGTTTGAAATGAATTCAATTAATTGTTTGAAATATGAAATTCTATAAAATATATGAAAAAAAACACGAAAATATGAAACATTAAAATTTTGTGCACCATACACAGACTTTGTACATGTACTTTTATCATAGGGCATAAGATGATGGTGATAAGTCCAGCATTACTGCAACTACGTACCAAGCTGTCTCGGGATTAAAAACAGAAAACACAGAGATGTCTAAAAATACAATTGTAAAGAGACCAGAAAACAGTGTTAAACAAGATATCACTGGTGTTATATTGTGATGATAGCTTTCACATTTTAAAGCACAAGTTGTTCTTTTACTCAAGAAAAATCAGGGGGAATTACGTACTCAATAGTTTAATTATGATAGGATGGCTAAAACGTGTCTAAGAAAATTCATATCAGAAGAAAAATCGTACAGATCAAGCCCCAACCACTAGAATTTAATTACAATGTAACCAACCAACTGGAAAATGGAAACCCACCTTCCAAACAGAATTTGCAGAAAGTCAGTACAGTGTACATGTAATTCGGACTTTAGCTCTTGCAAACCACGCCGTCATAGAGGTGAAAAAGGGACATCAATGTTAGGTATAAAAATGTATTATATCAACTCTTGCGATTGTGATTTTGTTGGACTTGGATGTATAATTTTAAATTCTATTTGGAATGACTACATAGTCTATAGATGACGAATTTATTATCTATTTTTAAAGGTTGTGCTGTGTTTAATATTTTTATTGGTGTTGATCCTCATGGTTGCCACTTTTTCTTGTGCAGCTAAATGTGTATTTGAGAGTACTAAAGTTAATGTATTTTTATTGCTTCAGTAAAAAATTCATAGAGAGAGTAAATGAATTGAAATATTTAGCCTAATAATATATTTTGGACTTCGATGTTAGTAGTTTGCTTAAGTGTCAAGCAAGGGTTCGCATCCCATTGTAGAAGGTGTAATACAGTAGTGCAGACACGGAAAATCGCCAAAATCACAGGGGAGTTAAAGAAACAAACTAAGTATTTTTCTGTTTAAAAAAATAGGGAAAGATTTGTTTTTTATTCTCTTTATTAACGTGCAAATAAAGCAGTAGATAGCAGGTTATCTTATATAATGTTTATTTAACATTTTGCCTTAATTAGAGGATTCACATTTGTTTTGAAAATGTATACACATCTTTGAAATTGTATTTTATAATTTTATTAAACACATGTTCATAGTTCCACTTATTATTGAATTGCGAATGTATCAACAAAAAGTAATGAGAGGGTAAGATGTATATTTTCGACGTTTTCTGGTGAATCCACCAACTTTTTTTCATATATTTAGAAAGGAACTTAGTCATTGTAATTGGAAATCTACAAATGTTTCTTTTATTAATGTTTTGGTGGACCCACCAAATTCCCCACTTTAAAAAATTAGGCAATGCTGATAATATATCATTCAAGTATTCGGTTTGTTTTTGGTGGGTCCACCAAGTGTTTGTTAGTATAATTAAGAAGGCTTAGGAATTTTTTTTTCTACAGGTTGGTGAGTCCACCAAACGACTTTCTATATTTAGAGACAGATTTGTTATCTTTGAGTTACATGAAGATTTTCGAATTTTCTGGTGGACCCACCAGGTTTTTGTTCTTGTGTTCATAAATGTATTAAGAAAGTGTCGCTTAGTTATTTTACAAGAAAATTATGTTTGCCTTTAAATTTATTTTAATGTCTTTGGTGGATCCACCAAACTGCTCACTGTTAGTGAATACAAGGAAATCTTGACAGTGTATCATTTAATCATTCTTGTGAATTTCAATTTGCATTTTTGGTGGATCCACCAAGTATTTGTGAGAAAAATTTATGAATGTGTTGTTAGTTGAATTTTTGCATTTTGGTGAGTGCACCGACTCTGTATAAAGGACGTTTTTTATGTGGTTCTACAACTCAGTTTCTCTCAATGGGTTGTTTCAGTATTTTAAAACTGGTGGATTCACCAACGTCATTTTAAAAATGTTATCGGTAATTTCACCACATTCATTTTTTTGGTGGAACCACCAAATTCCCCACTACTGATATGATACACTTGCTATATCTATTTTATGTAATCTTAGGCATTTGTTTACGTATTTTCGGTGGACTCACCAAGTTGTTGTATGGTTAGTTCACTAATTCGTAGAATTAACTAGAGAATTAAGTATTGTAAATTCACTCTTGTTTTCTTGGTGGAGCCACCAAGATCAATATTTATTTGAAGATATTGATAATTCAAATTGGTGCATTCACCAATTTTTGACTGTTAATATAGAAAACCGATTAATAATTTGTCTGTTTTCACATAAAAATTGGTGTTCTCACCAATTCTCAATGTATTCAATAATGGCAATGAATTAAAAAAATTGTTGATTGCTGAAATTGCATTGTCTTCATTTTTCATTTTGAATTCAAAAAAGAGGACACGAATAGAAAATCCTCTTTCTTAATGGAAACAGTTGTACAGACTTTAGAAAGGTGAATTCTGTTACCAAAACTGATTCATATCCAATACCTAGAATCGATGACTGTATTGACAACATTGGAAATGCGAAATTTGTCAGTAAATTTGACCTGTTGAAAGGCTACTGGCAAGTACCGTTAACAGAAAGAGCAAAAGAAATATCTGCTTTTGCTACACCAGATGGACTTTACCAGTATAAAGTAATGCCTTTTGGCATGAAAAACGCACCGGCTACATTCCAAAGGATGATTCACTCCCTTCTTCAAAACCTCGAGGGTTGCGAGGCCTACATTGATAATGTCATCATATACAGCAACACATGGGACGAACATATCCGAATCATGCGTGCTTTATTTGACATTTTAGCTAAAGCAAATTTAACTGTGAACCTTGAAAAGAGTGAATTTTGTCATGCTTATGTAGAGTATTTAGGTCATAAAGTAGGTCAAGGTTATGTTACACCCATAATGGCTAAAGTGGAAGCTATTGCAAAGTTCCCGATTCCTACAAACAAGAAAGAGTTAATGAGGTTTTTGGGCATGGCTGGGTTTTACAGAAAATTTTGTCCAAATTTTTCCTCAGTTGTTAGTCCACTTACAAATCTTTTACAAAAGAGGGTTAAATTTGAATGGACAAAGGACTGTGAAAAATCCCTCCATAAAATCAAAACTGTCCTTATGAGTAATCCAGTTCTGTCAACTCCAGATTTTTCTAAGCAATATAAGCTTACTGTTGACGCTAGTGATGTTGGAATCGGGGCAGCTTTGTTTCAAGAACATAGTGATAAGGTAGATAGAGTTGTTTCTTATTTTTCAAAGAAACTTTCAAAATGTCAACAAAAGTATTCCACTATTGAAAAGGAATGCCTTGCTTTGTTGTTAGCCTTACAGCATTTTGATGTTTATCTGAATGTTACTTTGCATCCAATTCTTGTATATACGGATCATAACCCCCTGACATTTTTGCATAAATTGTCAAATAAGAATCAAAGACTGACTAGATGGAGTTTGTTGTTACAGGAATACAACATAACAATTAAGCATATCAAAGGCAAAGACAATGTTATTGCAGATGCCTTGTCAAGAGTATCGTAAACATAATAAATTTTGTATTAATGTACCTATGTTTTAATAATATAAGTTTTCATTGACATTCAAACTTATTAAGGGGGGAGGTGTTGTGAGATGTGTTGTATTTGTATTGTTTCATCTTGTATATCATTAGTAACATTTAGTTTCTTGAACATTCCAGAGTGGTCAACATGTTCGGTCATTTGATCTAGAACATTCTTAAATTTTGTGTATGTCCAGATCATGTTTTAACAATTTCTAGAATATTCTAGATTTATGATACTGTATAAATACCCTGTCAATTCGATGCATAAATATAATTTGTCGTATAAGCATCATTGAGGTATTACTGGGATATATTTTCACTGGGACATTGTGTGCAGCAACGGACACTCTGATGTATGTATTTTTAGATTCTTGCTAAGTTTATACTTTATGTTTCATATACTTATGATATATTACTGTAAATAAATTATTGTTAAGTTTAAATTGTGTTATTGATCTTTGCTGGCATTTCGGGTAATTCTGACCCATAACAATAAAAATAAAATAATATTATCAAAATATTGATTCCAACTACACATAACCTCGAGCTCTCTTAATGATGTCATATTCTAATGCAGCAAAATATATTTGTACAGTTTTAAAGTACCAATATATCCTCCATTCTAAACTAAGAAAAAAAAGACTTCCACTCTGATGTAGCATGTATACATATTACCTTCTGTGTAACATTTTCACTGTGTGTAGCTACAATAATGACTGATGTGTCCTCAGCACAGTACGTGTGAATAGATTTCAGCCAAAATAAAACATACTCTGAAATAACAACACGAAATATAATTGTGAATAATTTTAACTGAACGGGTTTGACAAGTATTTTAAAATGAAAAAAAGACATCAATTATTTAACTACGATTTTCTACACAACTCTCTGAACAAATTAAGTAAAGCTTTTAAGTTTTATTTACGCATTACTTTTAGCGCATAAAAGTTTTTTTAATCACCTTCTATTGCTTCTATTGCAAAAGACAAAAGAACGAAAGAGGATATTCCTTAATCGAACTGACTTTAACCACAAGCGACATATGCTATAAATTACATTAAAGAAATCATCAGTTCCGTGTCTGTATAATTTTCAAAGGATACAGAGAACTGTTGCTTAATATTAAATGCTCTTAAAGAAAACAATGAGACAGAAAACCTTCCTTGCATTAGTCTTCGTTTAAACCACCGGACTAAATAAATTATTTTTTTTTCACTATGATGAAAAGACCAGAATCATATCTTTACAAGACGAGTAATGAGTGAATAGAATTTCTGACAGAATCATGCAATAGTCTCCGAGAACAGGTCCGGACAAAATCCCGTCTACAGACAGACGGACAACTAAAGGAACTGATTAACAGACGGATACTGATTCCAGTATATCCCCTTAACATAGTCTAATTTCAAAACGGGATGTACAGAATAAAAGAAAATAGAGGAGGAAAATGATATATGGCACATATGGTGAGTATGGAAGAAAAAAAGGTCGCTTAAGCGGACTTCATATTTTATTTCTGCATTGACTGCAATCGTTAATCCCGCATTTAAGGAAACAAGACAAATTATTATTATTAAATATTTGCGACAGTATAGATACTAGTAATCATGATCAAATAAAATGAATCTAAGTATTAAAGTATGTATTATATAAATGTATCAGTTTGTACGTTATGGCATGTTTCATTGTTGGAACAGCCGACACATAATTATCTAGTTGTTTACTTAATACATAGTTGTTTAGGTGTAATTGATGAACGAAATCTATATGGGACAAAAAAAGAATGGTTGTAAATATAAATCACTTATATCACAATATTTAAATCGCTTTTGTTAAACTTGAACTGAGGCTCGCTATTTCTTCAATATTTATATCTATTGCACCAAATATTCCCGTTTTTAATTAACAAATGTTCTTTATACTAATAATAAAATATAAAAGACACTTTGACTATCTTATCATTGAAACTTTTTATTACCTCCATATGTCCAGTCTGCAAACATTGTTCCTTGTTGCTCACATTTATTTTCGTCAACTTTTTCTGTAAAAGATTTTGACATGTCTATCACCAGTAGATAGAAAGCCCTTCTGCTGAGATAGACCTGATGACAGGCGTAGTAGGCACACTGTCCTCCAAAATCTACCACACTCAGAATCTGCTTGTCGTCTTTGTCTGTACTGTCTGATAATGCTGTAAAAACAATTTCATGAACTAATCGAAAATGGAAACTTTCGTTATCAAATTACCTACATCAATGGATGTCATGTATATTAAAAAATGTCAATGTTCATTCAAAATTGCGTTGAATATGACTTACAAAATGAATTGAATTTTTTGTGTGTGAAAAATTTGAATAAAATATGTTAATATTTGAGAATAATTCATTCTTCGTATTGATTATAACATTCTCATTATGTAATAGTATACATGTACATGAGTTTGTTACAACAGCTGCGCAGCACGGTGACATCATGTTGAAATACTACATTAAAATAAAACAAGCTGTGTCGATGAGACAGTAGCTCCACTGATATTTACTTAACAAAGTAGAACTTGAACGTAAAACTATTGCAACAGCTATGTAAAATAGAATGACGATCCTGGGTTAAGGTAGGAGAAAAATAACCCCTGGATTCTATTTCAACCAATTTCTTAAAAGGTAACGAAGAAAAAAGAATAATATTACTATATTGACAACAATGAATGATCCCTGTAAGAAAAAAGGTTTTGGCATGTCTGCGTCATATTTTGTGAAAAAATCAGAGAATCCTATACATGTATATTGGTCACTTGGGGGCTTGCATTTTGGACGTAACAGTCTGTTATAAAATGCTATGTAACTTTGTTCCATAAATTGTAGAGAGTTGATATTTGGAAACATATATACGGAGTCTACATCCTTTATGAACTACAAAGGTCCAGATCATATCAAGTGGTCAAAGGTCAAATATTATGACGTCATCTTATGAATCTTGTAGATTTTTTACCATTGATTTTTTTTTAATCTCCGACATATCTTAAATCACTGATTCAATTTTCTTTATTTTTACAAATTTTATTCTAGGACCCATTTGAATCATTCTGTAGATTTTTTGTAAAAATTGAATTATACATTTCCTCTTATGGAACCTTAAACTGTCGGATATTTCCATAGCATAATTCCGATGCTATGTGTGTTTTATTTTTCCTGAAAATTTTACTCAGATTCTCCAGTATCTATTAACTTACCGATTTAAAGTAACAAAAAGGTTATGTTTATAAAAAGTATTACACAAATCTGTAAAAGATCAAATGATATTTCTAAAATAAGGCTCATTCTCAAGTCGAATGTCTGATTTCACAATCTTCTTAGGGGGTTTGATAGGCCATATTTCAGACTATGTGTGAAAAAAATGTGTGGTTGAATTTCTTTCATATTGTATATAAAGAGAGATTTTGTATCCTAGAACAAAATATTAAAGTTTCAGAAAAATTGAATTTGAGGAAAAATCTGGCCTATCCATTGTGTTTTACCCTAAGTCTCTTGACCTCAATTTGACAAAAGTTGTAGTAGAAATAGCCTTTTAAGAGTATTTCAGATTTCTACAAATAGTAAGCAAAGTAACACCATGTGATTATGCTAAAAAGAGATACGACTGTATATTGTTGACGTTTACTGGTATTTGTAAAAATGGTTTTTTGAAATTGAAGAAAAACGGTAGGATATGTAGCTTTTTGCAAGGAATTTTATATGTATGAAATTTCTGTTTTGGTAGCCCTTCTTGCAACGCTGTTTATCAGTATCATATACTGATTTAAAGAATATCAAATCTTAGTGTGGTCAGCAAACATTATATAAAAAATATCGTATCTCAGTATTCTGTACTTTTCAGCACTTATGTAAAAAAATATTTCAAATTGAAATCAGAATAGGACGGAAGGAGGTAAATTTCACAGATATTTGTATTTTTAGCTACACTTGAAACAGATTTTAACAGGTAAGCAGAGTTATGGATATTTTTTAAAGTGTATTTATTTTTAGCCGGTTATTTGGATTTCAGACTAAAACTGCAAAAAAGGTAGCGATTTTAAAAGATTTTAATTTCTGGTCACTATGTATCACGGTTCAGTACATTAAAAAAATGAACAAATTTGTGTATCTTATTAGAGTTTATGTAAACGTACAGTGTAGTAATATTAACATTGCACCAGTTATGTTGGGGTATAATTTTAAAATTAAGAATAGTTTACAGGCCGTAAGACAGCTAGACAGACGGCGTACATCTTATTACAGCATAAGGTTTTCTGATCTCTGCTTTTTGAAAAAAATGAAATAGAACTAACGTTTTGGGATGTAAAACTAATGTTTAGGGACGTAAAACAATATGCAGCTAAATAATCAATTGATCATCTTACAATTACATCAAATAAATGTTTTTTCCCTTTATAATGATAGATACTTTTTAAATTAGTATAATACTTAAAACTTGTTTAACAATGCTACCTTTGTAAAAAAATAAAATGAGCATTTGGATCCTTACCTATATATTCAGAAAGCTACCGTAAATCTGGAAATTTTTGCTGTAGATAATTTTTAGCAAATTTGCGAGTTCATTGCATTCGCAAAAAATATTTTTCTCAAAAATAAATTACCAATAAGAAAATCTAAATAAAGCAGTTATCAATCGCAAAATTTTGAAGCGTAAAAATTATTCAACAGCATTTTGACCCGAATTTGCAAAATAAAATGGACGTTAAAATTTCCAGATTTACGGTATTACATTTCCTCGTGCCTCCATGAACGCACTTTATACGATTATTTATACAAACATAAATAAAAACAAAGAAATGTCTTTTTTGGTAAAGCGGACTAATATTTGCAATATTGCCTAAATAAAAAAAAATCTGGTTAGAAATATTAATTATTTTTTTCAGGAGATGTTTCCATTGTTAACTCCATTTACACACGGAATAAAGAGATAATTTAAAAAAATATTTTATACAAACCTCTTAAACAGGAGTCCTCATCCAGTTCAAACATGTCTTCATGAACCTCAAGTCCAACAGTGGAGCGCACCTTTAGTAATTCCTCTAATCCCAGCTTTTCAAGTCGTTTTAGAAGTGTGGTTTTCCCAGCACCTGCGCATCCAACAATCATTGCACGAGCTCTGTGTACTGTCTTCGTTCCCCTTTTAGCACAATCTATGTATCTACATCGTGCGTCATATCCCCAGTCAAGTATTTCCTCCGGTACGTTTACTTTGAATTTAAAAAGTTACAGTTATAATAATAATTAGGGTTTTTTTGTTTTTGGTCAGCTGAACTTTTAAATTAAACAATCATATATTATAGTCCTTAAAAGGGCTAAGAAAATTGTTTTCCCCTACAAAATATGAAAATTTATTCTCGGTTGCAGTGTTACTCACAGTTGTCTTTCACTTTTTCTCTGAATGTAAGTTTTGTCTTGCCATCACATTCCTCATCATTTATCGTGGGGTGACGCAGAACGTCTAATCTAAGTCTTTGAAAGAATAAATCCTCCAAACTCTCCGGTAAGAACAAATATTTTTTGAGGTGTTGGAATACATCGTCTACCATATACCACCATGGACGTAAGTACTCCAGCAAAGAGTCCACAGATGACAACTTGATA
Source organism: Saccostrea cuccullata (assembly GCF_032062105.1). Classification (NCBI taxonomy): domain Eukaryota; kingdom Metazoa; phylum Mollusca; class Bivalvia; order Ostreida; family Ostreidae; genus Saccostrea; species Saccostrea cuccullata. The sequence continues at coordinate 45,517 of NW_026938704.1, forward strand.
TAATTCTCGTAGTCCTCATCAGTTATCAGACAATTCTTCACAAAGTAACTCATTACCTGATGGCGGACATCATCTGATATAAATCTGACTGAGTTGTTTTCCTTACTCAATACTTTAGAGATATCTGTCAATTCAGTGATATCACTCTCCAACATTCTTGAATCACACTTTAATAACGGGAACGCACTTTGAAGTTTTCTTGATATTTCTTCCCATTGTGTATTTAAGGATAAACTGTAACTCTCCGACATCAGAATAGAAACTAAAATGTTCCTTTTTGACTGAGATAGGGCAAGATTTCCAGGTACTAAAATAAAAATATTTCATCAGAGCACATAAATTGTATGTTATACTTATTTTCTCAGAAGTTGAAACGTCTGTGTCCGTCTTCTGTAAATGATTGTACCCATGAATTCAATAATAAGTCATGTTAGCGTAAATGTAATCCAGCATCCATGTAATTTCAAAGTAAAAACAAAATGAATCAATTTGCCATTATTCAATTGCAATAAATAAAATTGTTATATATTGATAGATTGATGTGTGTGTGTGAGGTTGAGTGTGTGTGTGTTTGCATATATGATTGATTATTGACATAAGACTTATCAATGAATTGTTAAAATATGAGCAGAAAGAGATATTAGAACACAATAATGTACATATTTGTTGGAAGTGAGTTGTGTGGAAGGCACAGATGAATAAAACTGAAAATTGAAACTGAAATAAGCATTTTTATCATGAGAATTTCTGTGAACACTTAGCTTACAATTTACGCCCTCCCTCTGATTAAGTTTTATCAGTAAATCTAATTTTACTTTCAGCTCAAGTAAGCATTTCTGGCCACCCGTTGTCTGTCGTTCGCCCGCTGATCTGTAAAATGTTCGCATTTAGAACATCTTGCCAACAACCAGTGGTCACAGATCAGTTCTAAGCAGAGCTAGTGAACACATCTTGATTTAGGATTTCTAAATTGTTTACGAACCTTCTAACGGGAGATGATTAAGATACCAGTAAGGCTAAAACCGGTGTTTATTAAACGTCTTCTCAAAAACTACTGATTGTTCATATCATAGCCCCTGGGGTAGAGATGGACCACAAAGTAGAAGTGAATATTTACATTGAAAGATAGAAAAAAAAATCTTCTCAAGATCTAGAACCACTAGTTAAAAGACATGCAGGTGAATCTTTCTGAAATAGCTTAGATTGTAAAAATTGTAAAAAATTATGTCCCAAAATTTTATAGAGATATCTATGTAAAAAAAAACCTTCTAAAGAGCCACTGCACCAAGAAACTGAACCTGTGTGGACCAGAGCTTCTTGTGGAAGTGTAGCTTATTAATATTCAGATTGTGGTCCTCGGCCGTATGACGCACAATAAGGATTACGTAAGGAAAGCTCTTTAAAAATAACTTAGAAGAGTCGTAAGAGAGAGGGGGGTGCCAAAGACTGCACCCAAATACATCGAAGTTTCAGAGATGTTTGCATGATATAGATAATCCTTCATTTTAAGGTAAACATTTAAATTTTACCAAAGGAATAAATTATAAAGTGTATCCGTATTTTCAAGGTAGTACCAATGAACTTGGTACTGGGAAAATCAGACATTTTGTTGCCCCTTGATTTTATCAACACTTTATGAACTTTAGGGTTCTATGTTTTTAATTATAAATTCAACTGCAGTCAGGAGTGCAACAGACCTCTTATCTTTAAAATTACTATTGCTCCTTAACAATCTTTCTAAAAACATATTGAAAAAAAAGGTTCAATATTATTTGATGCTCAAAACAGAATGTATATCAACAAATCATTTTACAGTCAAATTAGGAAATAGTTTTCATCATTGAAAATAATCTTTTTAATGCAATGTATATATATATACTACACTTGCGAATAACCATGATTTAAGTTCTTGAAAATGTGGAAAACTTGCCATTAATTATGAAAAAATATCGCAACGTTAAATTGATATACATACTAAAACTGTTGTTGTGAGTTGTAATCTCCAAATCAATGTTAAATAGAAGGCATAATTTGAGTGCAATACAATAATGCAAAACATGGTCACTTCAAAATCTTGGTTTTCTGATAAGTTGAATTGTAAGAAATTACTTTTTTCCTGGCTTAGATTTAAAGAATTGGTTTAAATGAACAAAAATTTTATCATGGGGAATTTTATTATAGGATTAAACGTTATTTTTGAAAAAAATTATTGATGTGTAATAAACTCTTGACATTAAACTAAATAAAAGTACGAAGCACTTCTATGTTAAGTTTGTGAGTAAGAAGTCAAGAGTTTAAAATTCGATATTTTTTTTAAGTTTAATTCTTATAATTCCAATAACGATTTTTTTAGATATTGAGATTATTTCTCTTCGAAGTCTCCATACAATCTGTTATTCTGGAAGGCGTAGAAATACTTTATACCGCAAAGGAACGTAATAAAGATGAATTTCGATAGGATTCAGCTTACATTGTCAAACACAATCAATAAATAACTTATAAAGACCACTCGAATATTGTTTAAGTCAACAAATGTCGTAATTATCGTAATTAAGAGTTTGTCCTTGACCATGGCCATGTTGACATTAACGACAACTCTCAGAGCGAAAGTTGCAGACCGACGACGCCTTCGATTTGCACTGGTTTGTTCAAAGATTGGGGAACAATATAGAAAGTAAATATGAATTTGATGCTGATAAGGCAAGTGTTTGAGGTACGTTTCTTTTCCCTGTTACAACGATACAAACTGAGATGATTTTCGTCGTATTAAGAACATCGAGAATATGACATCAGCGATTTTAAAAATTTACACCCGTGATACAAACTGAGATGACTTTCTTCGTATTAGGAACATCGAGAATATGACAGCTTACACAGTGGCATTATTTCTATGACGTCTGTCAGCTGGTTAGTCCTGTTTGTCGCCAGTTTTCTCTTATTTAATTAAATTTGAAGTTTCTTGTATTCACAATTTAGCTAAAACCGACCAGAAATTAAACTGCACTAATTGTTTATACCATAGCCCAGAAGCTTGGTCAAGAAAATATTTCTGGTTGAAAATTTAATTGATGTGTAAACTTTTTTTTCCTAAAAAGTGTTTTTGTCCAATCAAAACATAGGGAATCAATAAATAAAATGAATATTGGAATTACTGCATTTTTCATATTCAAATTTTTCAAATCAGAATCGGAAAAAATGTACAATAACAATCAAAAACACGGTTTTGTCACACACACAAATGAAGAAACTCAATCAAGGTCTATTTTAATTATTAATTTCACTTAACTCCTTAGAAGCATAAATAACTACAATTCCTTGTGATTATTTATTTCAGAAGGTCTTTATGATGTAGTGATTCTTTCTTTTTTTCAAATTTTTATTACTACACATTCTTTAACTTTTTTCCAGTTGTCTATTCTATTCCCAGATTGGGAGTTTTAACAGAATGCAAGTGTAATATATATGATGATATAAGAGAAAAATAGGGATAAATTCTCGAATTCTCTCAAAACAATTATGTTCGGTGGTTTTTTTTTACATTCATTCACTAGCATCCCTGTACTTGTACATTACTTCGGTCAGTATATATTTTGGTATGTAACAATATGTTCCACTGGCTCATATAGCCGGATACAAGCATGTACTTTCTACACAGGAAAAATGTCCACATGTGTTAAACATGTGTTTGGTTTCACATGTGTTCAACACATGTTTTTCACATGTAATACGTGTGTGTAAATAAACACATGTAAAATATGTTTCATTTATATGTAAAACATATGTAATATACACATTTAATACACCTGTGAGATAATATATATGTTAAAGACATGATTTTCACCACATATGTATAACACATGTTATATATATGTAATATATGTGTGCGAAAATACAGATGAATTATACATGTTTAATTTATATGAAATATATGTGTATTCATATTCACATGTTATACACATGTTTAGTTTTTTCTCATACGTGTGGGGGATACAGCCCATTAGGTAAACTTATGCTTTAACTGTATTTTGTTATAATACATTAGGCAATTTAGCCACATGTGATCCACATAATACATTGTCTTTCATATGATGATCATATGAGAATCATATGAATATCTTGACAGTGATACATCAAATATGAAACAGTGATCATATGAGAATCTTCTGAAATGATGTTCACTAATTTACCCTAGTTACACTCACGTAAAATTGCAATTTCAATAATATATATCAAGATAAATTTAAATGTACATTTAAATTCAAAAGAATCTGTTAGTAATTATACTTATGACTATGTAAAGTTTTGCTCTGCTTATCCCCCTTTCCCGATTAAAAAAAACCTTTCACAATTTTTTTCTGTTATAATACATTTACCAGATAAAATTGATAAAGAATAAAATACTTTGCTTTTCATTGGGCTTGGCTTACTTCTTCAGTAAAATTAAAATAATTCCGCATTTGTCTCCGGGCCGGTTTTTTATTTTATCGGATAAAATTGTACGTCATTTTTGACGTCTGACACTGCTGCAGCAGACGTGCTGGGTGTTTTGGAAAGGTAAGAGATCTCCTAACAATTTTTTAAAGACTGTTAATTCATATTGTTTAAATATCTTTTCATTATAGTTACTGGCGCGTATGAACTTTCTACATATGATACTCTTATCACTGTGACTTATATTATGCATGTCAATGTTAAATCAATGTATTTCGTAAACCTAACGTTAGTGATCTGTAAGTAATTTTAGATAAATTTGTTTCTGAATGAATGCAATAAACATTACATGTTAGGCTAAAGGATTACTAATTTTTTTAAAAGAAATTTCCTTTGCCGGCTTTGGTTACGTTCTGATATGAAAGTGAAAGTAGAAAAATTGAAACGGCCAAACCCTTTCAGATAGTGTTTATGTATGTTGAGATCGTTATCAAGTCGATTCTTTCATCAACTTATTAACAAATGTTAATTGTTTGTTTTTATGGCTTATAGCTTTAGCATACAGTAACGAGAGTTCAGTATCACAGTGCTGAGTCCAAAAAGCCTATTTTAAAGCAGTGATAAGACTGGCGATTGATCCTAAAGCCTATTTGACAGATTGATTGCATCATCACAATCTTAAAGGTAAAAAAAAATAGTCTACTTGCAATAAAAATCTGTAATGACTCCTTTGTGAAAAAATATTTCTTGATTATTTCTTTTTGTTCCTTTATAATTCTACATTATATTGTTTGCAAGACTTCATAAAAAATTAACCCAACTCAATAACTCAACAATTTTATTATATATTATTAAACGATTTTAATTCATTTCACTTTTAAAATATGGAAAGTTTGAATAAAATTTGCTGGCTTTAAAAGCAATGAATTATGAAACTGATACAATAACTCCAAAGGGGGGGGGGGGGAGTAAATTGAATTTTTGATTTTCAGTTAAATATTGAATAATAACAGTAACATCCAACTTTCAAGGTACAAGTACAGCATATGTGTTGAAAATACATCAGCTAGCTAATACATTGGATATTTACATCTGTTATATATTCATTAACTGACATAATTATAAAAAAAAATTCCAACACTAGAGAATATAGTTTTGGGTAAAATGTAAGATATTTAAGACTATTGAGAACCTACAAAGTTGTACGCTGTCTTTTTTTTCTTTTTTTTTTTTTTTCTTTTTTTTTTTGTAGTTTAAGTTTTAGTTATGGTTTAAAAATTTCTACTGTGTGAATATTTGTTTTACAGGTTCAATATACAGTCAGCCTCTCTCATAAGAACAAATCCCAAGATCCAAGGCTTGCTTCAGAGTTAATTAAGGTAACTACATGTGTACACTATTTGATAGACATTGTTATATTCTTCCCAACAAAGTTTGGGATATTCTGGAATCACAATGTCTGTTTTTCTGCCAATCTACTTGTCTGTAGTATTTTTTGTCCAAAAATAATATATTTGTATTAGAATCTTCTTAATTTTTGGAAATCTGTATAAGTATATACTATTTGAACATTCCAAATTCAATTGTCAAAATGGAAAAAAAGAAATTATTTCATTGACTTTATTATGAAGCATATCTTACAATAGTGTAATTGTCTTGCAAATTACATCATAGGATTCCACAAAACACCTATAATGTATAACATATATAACATTAGTTTTATCTTGTATCATATCTGTGTCAGTGAATTGGGTATACTTTTGTTTGCTGAACTTCAATATTACTCGTAGAATTGATTTTGTAATTAAAGAATTATTGTATTTCTACTATTGAAATTTTTGTAGAGACCATTCTGTGCCACAAAGAAATTGTTCAGGAAGGGGACTGAGGTGGATTTGCATTTTGGGTACAGTTCAAAGAGATTTTCAAAATGGTACTGGAAGATCAGAGGGAGGACAGCTGAAAAAATTGAAAGTTACAGAAGAAAAAAGAACAAGAAAAAACATATGGAATAATTATGAAATTTGGAAGATGTACATAATCTTGTCTGTATTTGACCTGTAAAGATTTAATTCCCATTCTTGTTTGTATGCAGGAATATCAAATAACTTAATTTTTCATATATTTACAATATAGGTTACATGACAAATATTATTGCTGATATTTCAATTTTGCTTTGGACACTTTCATTTCAAGTTATATTTATAAACAAAGTACATGGCTTAATTATGTTATTCATTTGTACATGTATACATGTTTTTCTATTTAATCATTTTGTTAAAATCTTATAATTTGTACTCAACTTAATATGTAAAATACATGTATCGACAAATGCTACTTACTTGTTTGTATACTTTCTTGCTTAGAATGTACACTGTGAAAAATAAGTTATTTCTCTTGATGAAAATAGTTTTATCAAAAAAGTTGTGTAAGCATTATAAGATATTAATTTTCAAATATTAACCCATGAAGATAGATCATTGGAATGTAATGAATTTTCATCTAAAGCAGAAATATCTGATTTTTAAATGTGTACAAGAAAATGTGTGACTGTTTCATATGATTTCGCATGATGCCCTTTTCATATGATACACATATGTTGATCATATGTGGCAAAGTTGCCTGTATAATATTATTAAGATTTCAATTACCACAAAACTATTTTGAAAGACATGAATAAAGTGCCCCGCCACAGCATGATACGCCCGTCAAATATTGTTCAATACATGTAATCATAAATTGGTTAGGATGCAATAAAATCAGGTAGCCTTGATTAACAGATTGACACAGATTTCAATTATCTAATTTCCATTTCTTCTTATTCATCTCTAAGAGCCTTACAGTGTAGGTATTGATTATAACAAATGATTGCGCCCATGTGAAAAGGGTCCTTATGGCAATTTTTATGCATTTTGAGTTTTTCACGGATTCTGATAGAATAAGGTTAAAAGTTGTCAAATATGAATTTTTATGGTCCTACGTCAACTCTAAGTAGGTTTTTTCTTCATTTTTATCAAATATACTTTAACAGGTTAATAATGACGTCATGTTTTTCAACAACGTCAAACGTTTTCAGAGTGAACGTTAGATGATTTTCTTCTGTAATTTTACTACAGTGATTAATAGTTGTATAATATTTAATATTTTTCTATGCACATTATTTTTATCTCATTGTCTCTTTTAATTATTAATAATTATTTAATAGTTAATTATATATTATGGATTCATCAGTGGAGTATAGTATTATGAGTGAGTGTTTGTTTTACATTTCACTTTTCTATGACACCAGGGAGAGACCTGAACAGCGGGCAACATCCATTCATTTTTTTTTTAAAACAATTATTTTCTCAAACAAAATATTTACTGGTAATCCATGCAAGAGTAATTTGATAAGCCTGTAGAATTCATTTGAAAATTATTTTAATTTAAACATTGCTCTCGATAGGTCAAGATTTCAGCATAAACGATATATCTTTAGTTACCATATATGTGAAAAAAAAAAATTAATTATATCTGGAACATCATTACGCTACCTAAATGCTACTGCGAAACTGTGAAGTGAAAATTTATTTGATTGTTCTTTCTTTTTAAATTTTATATATAAAGACAGAAAAATTGTGAAGTGTGGTACATGTAACATGTACATTTGTAATTACGATACACAATAGACAGTAAATAAAAAGGAAATTCGGTTGATTAACTGCATCTATACGGTTGTCTGTCTGCATTGGGTCAATAATGATACTGCTTTTTTGAAAATATAAAGGATGCACGAAATATTTTTCAGTCTAGTAGTAAAAATATTTCAATATTAACCAATCAAAAGGTGGAAATTTTACAAACAAATGAATGAGTTATAATCCGCTATCATTTACACAATAGATAAACCCAGGATTAACATTTGTAGGATAATGTGTATGTTGGTGAGGGGGGGGGATAAAAATCTAAATGGCAGAAACTTACAATTCTTGTGAACACGAGTTAAAATAAATAAAAAATATTTTTTTTAATTCAAAAGTTTTAGGTGCACCCAGTACCATTTACCCTACAACTTGCAGATTCACTTTTTTTATTTAGATTCGAAATAATTCTGCCTATTAGTCTTCATTTTATATTTCTACCTTTAATTCTGAGCATTGCCATTTCAAAATTGCACAGCGATCATAAAAATTATGAGCCTGGAACTGAATTGCTATGAATTCAGTATTGTTAATCATGTATATAATGATACCCTAGAATTAGAAAATCTGGTTTTATTTTATGAAATGGATGGGTTTAGAAGCACACCCATAGAATTAAATTAAAGATGCCATTTACGGTTTATATGAATAGCTTTTGTTGGGGTAGGGGTGGGTTAAAGATTAATGACATGTAATTGTTTATGCCTAAATATACAGTCATTTGAATATGACTGTTTTGTATAATATATTTCCTGACAATTGTCTGTGAACTGGCTGAGCTTTGAAATGTCAGATTTTTGTAGGGATGTAAACATCTTAGAAAATCATCATATTATTAATAACTTAATTTAAAAAAAAATCCCCTTCATTCTAATGTTGTTTTCTAATTTATTCTATAAAGTGAGTTTTAAAGAGTATGAATTCCATTCTGGTCCCGTGCCCAGGGACGTAGCAACTGGGGGGGGGGGGGGGGCAGGGGGCCTGGCCTTTCATTTTTTCCCCAGCCTTACTTATACTATAGGAATTGATAATTGATAGTCTGGTTGGTCCCCCACCATTAGTGATGTACGGAAAAGTAGTATAAAAATTGGTACTGAAAGTAGTTGACATTAAAAAAATTTGGCCTCTACCCCCCTCTACTATTAGTGATGTACGGAAAACGTAGTATAAAAATTGGTACTGAAAGTAGTTGCCATTAAAAAAAGGTGGGCTCTACCCCCACCCCCACAAAATAGGTTTTTCGACTTTGTGCAACATTAACCTTTTTTTTTTGGCTTGTCAACTTTTTCAGGTAAGTAAAAAAAATTCTCTGGCTCCCCCCCCCCACTTTCAAAAACGATGCTACGTGCCTGGTGCCAGGAGCTTGGATATGCTAAGCCTTGTAAAACCTACATGTTACGGAAATATATAAGGGCACCCCCACCCCCATCCCCTGCACTGCGGCCAAAATAAAACGAAATGCAAGCATATTGTTGAGGTTTTATGTCATGTATTTTCAGCATTGAATTTTATTTTCTGTTAGCATTTACATGTAGAAATAAAACCCGACCCTGAACTTATAAGGACCTTTTATCAACCAAAACAAATAAAATCATATTTGAGCATATTTAATAATATTTATCCATAATTTAATGGCAGGTTAAACAATATATTATTCCACACTGATAACAGCAATGGGATTATCAATTCAGTGATGATTGAGTTTTTAGCATGATAATTGATCTGTTAAGAGACATTCAATGCTGATCGAGCTTTTATATGAAAGACAAAGTTCGTCATGGCTTAAGGAATTAATTTGCAGATAATGTTAAAACATTTGAACTTCGTATGAAAAAAAAAACAGCACGTAAGTACCAAAGAGTTACATGTATATTAAATTTGGAGATCTTGAAAATAAATTGCTATACATGTATATATAGTTTAGAGAACAAAAATGATATTTTCTTTCATTTATTATTTCATTTGTTTTTAAAACTCATCTTTTTCAATAGAGTTTCACAATTCTCAATATTAGATAAATAGATTCAATATAAATATTTTTATCTACCCTCCATCCCCTCTCTCTCTCTCTCTCTCTCTCTCTCTCTCTTTCTCTCATCAGATTTACTTGACCAGCTCTATTTAAGTTAGAACATTAAGAACATTTTTTTTCATTTGGATGTTTTTGCTTGTTTTAATTTCTCTAAATTGAAGTGTCTTTGTGCAACACGAATATAAGACAAAACAACATTTTTAAAGTTTAATTTATTTAATCATGATTATAAGGTAGACGCTTTACATTTTTATTATTTTTTAAAAAATGAAATTCGTCATTAAATTATTTCATGCAAAAAAAGCTAAAGATAAGAGATCTGAAAAAAAATCAAGTCTGTTCAATTTTGCAGTTTTCCTTCTTTTCTTTTTTTTTCTTTGTTTTTCCTTTTTCTACATTAACCTTATTCCCAAAGTACAACAATATGTTTTTTATTTAAAAATTCATAATTAAGCTGACGATTAAAAGTGTTTTTATTTGGTCATAAAATATCTCTTTTATAATCCGGGAGTAAATTCATGCGAACATGCAGCTGAAATGTGAAAAAGTACGCAATTAAAATGAATGTCCCTGTCTGGTACCCCTGTAACATCGATTGTTGACATCAGAGTTATCTCTCCTATTTTTATTTATAGAAAATACAAATAATCTTGACTATCGTTCTTACACATTCTTGCTAGATTTGTAGAAAACGTGGAAGATGTATGTTTCAAGATTTGTACAAACAATTCAACAACAGTTTAAACAGTATGCACTGATGAATCAATGTTTACGTGTGATCGACGCGATCGCGATGTATATTTGAGAATGGTGGAGCGGATCTAAAAGAAGTAGGGAGACAATTTTCCTTTGCAATTTTTTTACGATATACCCTGTCTAAGATGTATTCTAAAAATGGTATAAATATGTAAATAAAATTTATCTAGAGTATAAAGGTTCATTATCCTATCAGAAAACACCTTGTGTACAGCTTCTATACATTTAGTTACGCATGTAGGAAAACTTGGTATTATTAGAGACGTATTTAATAACGTTTGTTAAGAAACCAGTTCTAAATGTTTTTATTTACATCTTTTAAAAATTAATGGATTAGGAGATTCAGATATTGATTAAATTAATTTGTAAATGAAAATAAATTCCACGTGTTGGAAACAGCGATAAAAACTCTGGATGCGTCAAACGTCAAAACACGTGGTTAAAAAAAATCTGCGTCGAAGTTCACCGTCATTCTGCAACGTCACATCTTTATGACGTTATTTCTCTGTTTTAGCAGAAATGCCATAAGGACCCTTTTGTCATGGGCGCAATCAAATAATACTAGTGAGACATGACTGCAATTTGTCGCAAATATATAAAAATTGAAATATAATTCTTTTTTTTCAATGAACACATGTATAATTAGTTTTAATCATATTGTACAATACTAATTTAGTTTTAATCATACACTAAAACATCAATTTGTTTTAATTAATTACACCAATTGAAAGATCTTTATCTGGACTAACCATCAAGAACTCTTAATTAACACAACAACTATGAGGCCATTTCTCTTTGCCCAACTCCCAAGAGATAAATTTAGATAATCTAGAGATGCTCTTAGCTCCTGACAATTAACTCATTAATTTCTCTCTAATTTGACATGCAAATTTCTTCTTGACCAGTGCTTGATAATTAAGCCCATGGGACAAACTGAATTCCTCTCAAAGCATAAACATTTGTTACAGATTGCTGTAAAGTAAGTTTTTACTTAATTTAATGTTTTTTAATTAGGATACAACTATATTTTTACATTTTTTTAGGATTATGAAATTTAGAATTTAAAAGACATAGTTTTTTTAAAAAATTCATTTTCATTAAAGGTCACAGTGACCTTGAAATAGGCCGCGACATACGTACCTTCTACTTTAGATGTATACTTTTGTGAAATTTGAAAGCTCTAGGTCTAATGGTTTTCTAGTTATGAGCCAGACAGGATTTTTCCATTTTTTGCTATAGCACCTTTGTTGCAAATATATGAAAATTGAAATATAATTTTTTTTCAATGAACACATATATAATTAGTTTTAATCATATTATACAATACTAATTTAGTTTTAATCATACACTAAAACATCAATTTGTTTTAATTTCATTACACCTATTGAAAGATCTTTATCTGGACTAGCCATCAAGAACTCTTAATTAGCACAAGCAACTATGAGGTCATTTTTTTTTTTTGCCCAACTCCCAAGAGATAAATTAAGATAACATCTGCATCAGATCTAGAGATGCTCTTAGCCCTTGACAATAAACTCATTAATTTCTCTCTAATTTGACATGCAAATTTCTTCTTGACCAGTGCTTGATAATTAAGCCCACGGGACAAACTGAATTCCTTTCAAAGCATAAACATTTGTTACAGATTGCTGTAAAGTATATAATGAAAAAACAAGTTTTTACTTTATTAAATGTTTTTTAATAAGCATACAACTATATTTTTACATTTTTTAGGATTATGAAATTTAGAATTTTAAAAGACTTTTTTTTTTAAAATTCACTTTAATTAAAGGTCACAGTGACCTTGAAATAGGCCGCGACACACCTTCTACTTTAGATGTATACTTTTGCCAAGTTTGAAGCTCTAGGTCTAATAGTTTTCTAGTTATGAGCCGGACAGGATTTTTCCATATTTGGCTATAGCATCTTTATTAAAGGTCAGAGCGACCTACTTTTTGTGCGCGACACACCGTCTACCCAAGAAGTATAAGTTGACAAAGTTTGATAATCCTAGGCCTAATAGTATTCAAGTTATGAGCCGGACAGGAATGGACAGACGGACAGACGGACGGACATGAAGCCTATAACATAATACGTCCCGTCTTAAGACGGGTGTATAAAAAGTATAAAAATGATTATAAGCTCAACAGAAATATTATACGCATATAATTTACATAAAAAGTATAACATGTATAAAACACATGTTAAACACATGTTTCATATGTATAAATACACAGTGTATTTATTTTTACACGTGTTTAACACATGTGAAACATATATTTAACATGTGTAAAAATAAACACCCTATACACGTGTGCTCTTTTTATGTGTTTTACACGTGTAAAAAATACATGTTAAACACACGTTTAACATATGTTTAACACATGCGGACATTTTTCCTGTGTATATGTGAGTATTGTGGTCGATGATAATATTTTGATTATAAAACCGTCGCTCTATGCATTATTTCACATGTAGACTTGTTAACATTTGTTTAGTTTGGTCAATGTGTTAATGTGTTCACAACAAAGACATTTCAAATCTGCATATTTCATGAGGCTCAATGTACTACAAACCCTGACTTTCTCTGTATATAATTAATGAAATGATAAAATTACATCCGGAAAAGTATCTTCAATTTTAGTGACAATTTTAGTTGAATTATGATCATTTTATAAATCAGTAATTTTGAACTCCAATGAAGTAGCTAAAAAGAAAAAAAAATACGCTCTATCAAGGTGGATTGAGAAAAGGAATGATCAACATTGAAATAAATTTAAAGGAAAAATAACAAGAATCTTTCTCTACCTTTATCACTCTCTCTTTATCTTTGAATAAGGAAATTTGATTGAGAAAAAAAATACCCTCGTCCTAGGTGTAATTTACTAACACATCTGATTTTACGTTGTCTTACCTTCAGAGCTGTAGTCTTCTCCTCCAATTAAAAACGATCCGAGAAGACTGTTAAGATTCAAAGAATGTATGAAAGCTTGTTTTTCTTTTGAAATTTTCTTCACATATTCCACGAATTTATTCCGATTTTCCTCACAAAACACAACAGATGGAAGTTTTACTGAAATTAATGAAAATATTTATAATATAACTTATTTTACAGCTGTGGTTAATCATTGAGGACTAATCATAGTTATGCAATTATTCACGGAAGACTTTTTATTGATTTAAGATTTTCATTGTTTTAAAGAAAGGGACTAAATAAAGATTTTTTTTTTTAAATAGATATCTATCTGACGCCCAGTACGGAACATTGATGTGAGATTGCATGCTGGCACTTTAACATTTTGATCAGATAATGTTATTTTCATTTGCTCGCTAAATTGAATAAATGATTTCATCAATTCAATAGAATCATGCGGAGATTTAAGAACTTTTTCGGGAATTTGAATCGAATTTGTTCGTCGGTTGATAATTGTGTTTGTAATGGAAGAAACGTAATTTGCATCGGGGTCGAATTTTGCGCTTATTTATTGATTACCTCTTCGGCGAGATTGTACTTCAACTTTTTATATTCGAAATATCAAAGGAATTATGGATAAGTTTGTTGGGAATGCCAATGTCTTAACAATAGTTGGAAACGCGGGATAATTTATGCATTACGACCTAACTTGATATGCAAAAATTACTCTAAAGTTTCCAACAATCGTTGATTTCCCTGTCATACTCAACAAACTCTACAGTGATTGTGTTTCATTTACATTTATACATGGAATAAAATTGTAGGAGTTTACTTTCACGGCGCTTGAAGCCGGGACAGTGATTTCCAAGGTTTACGTCCATGCTTTAACTTAACAACATACCAAGTTTGATCATTTTAAACCTCTCGTCATTCAGAATATTCATTTAAAGACGATTTTTATTCAGAGAGCAATGAATTCCAGTGATAAAAAAAAAACCTACTGAACATTGTTGACATTTGATGGTAGCCATATTCTTTACTTTCAAATAAAAAAGTTTATGACCTACTACTTATCCTATGGCCCTTTATTTTTTTTTTATCAGTAAGTACATGTACTTCAAAAATTTAACGTTTTGATAAAGTATTTTATAAGAGTAAAATAAAGCATGTAAGAAAAAAATTTGGATATGAAATAAAATGGGAAGTGAAAGAGTGGTGTTTAATAAACAAACAGAGTTTGATCAAGAACATCTAGTCTAAAATATATAAGTCCGATTTGCTCTTTCCGTTTATATTATTTATACTTCTTTGTATCTTCAAAAAGAAAAGTCTGAATGATACAGGTAAGAACTAAGAAATATTTATCACCACGGTTTACTTCTGAGTGTACAACTTTTTTTAATTAATGATCAAAATCTTTCGATATGTTATCTGGAATGGGTTTTGTTTATTTTTATGATATTATATAAATGGTGCCTGTTTTGGAGGGTAACATTTGAAATTGACACCCCAAGGAAAACCATTGACAACCGACGCGACCGCGAAGGTTGACAATGGTTTTCCTTGGGGTGTCAATTTCAACTTTTACCCTCCAAAACAGGCACCATTAATTTTATAATACTGAATGTCTTCTTAAATTAAGTCAGCAAAAAAAAATCCACGATCATCTTTACGTTCACGTTCAGAAAGCTTTCAAACTCCTCGCTACTTCTCAAAAGATTTACTGACCTTTTTATTGTTTGTTTGATACTCTGAGTCTTTTATCATATTAAGTTTCGTTATTTTTGCACTCGCAAGCATGTTTCGTCTGTCGTTTGTTGTTTTCAAGTAAGCTACATCGGACGCAAGCTTTTATTGACGTCAAGTTTATTCCAATTCTTTCAAACGCGCAACTGACGTGTTGAAAATTCAACGGTGAAACGTACGCGCATAATATCCACGTATGTGGCATTACCGTTGTGTTACCCGTTGTCACATGTGTTGCTAAGGCTGAGGGTAATAGAACGGATTGTTAACTGCGTCTAAACCAATAAGATTTTAGTATTTAACATGAAAGTATAATAATCTTTATTGCATACTGATCCTTTGTAAGAATAACAGATATCTATCTTATACAACTATGAAATGAAAGCAAAAAAGATAATCATCTGTTGCCAATCATGAACAAGTTCTGACAGTTTTCAACAATTCAAGTCAAGAACGATAATTATAAACTGCTATAAATAAAGAGACTAAACAAGGTGCTAATCTTTCTGACTAATCAGATAACGACATTTAGGCAAACCCATGAGAAAATAAATAAAACACATGGTTTTGAACTATTTTAACTTAAGAATTTTTTTTCAAAACAAACCTTTGTTAGTGTAAACTTCTTATATATTTAGGAATTGTACATGACAATTATACCGTGAACAGACACAAAAATGCTAACAATACTTCTAAAAGGATTTAAACTATGTTACTACGAGATATATATGCAAAAAGGTTAAATTATGTCAAGAAATTTGATAAAGAAAATAAGGCAGATTGTCAAATTTCGCAGCCTGGAATAAAAATGGGAATATAAAATATCATAATTGTTACCTGTGTATATATAACATGATCTGTAAGAAATGTGTGGTAAGTTACGGTGAAAAAGCATTATTCTACATTCTCTTTCTATTACGCTTTACACGTTTTTTGTGTCCTTATAAATTGTTATAACATTAATTCGGCGTCCATGAACCCGTGATAATGTAGAATTACATGTAATCCATACGACCAACATGTAAATGCAGTACACCTTTACCAATGAAAACGGTTAAAATGGGTCATATCAGATAATGCCTTCGTTATTTTCTTTAATAGAAATCATTTAATTTCTGGAGGTTAATCTTGAAATGATTAAACACGCCACTAGTTTAACCGTAAAGAAGTTCTTTTAAACATGTTAAAGGTAGATTTAATTTTATCTGTTTTTTTTTAATTGAAATCTTCTACTTTCGAGAGGATGGGAGCTCTATTAAGATTACAATAAATTTAACTCTTAAGAAAATCGAGAGAGTTTTGTTTGAAAGGAACAAAATCACGAGTTTTCTTTTACGATAAAATTTTATCTTAAGATTTTGTTGTTAAAAGGATTACAGTACCAGAATAAGACATGAATCAATACAAAACATTATATGATTTTTCAGATAAATTTTAAAGTAAAAAAAAAACTTTCTATAATGCATAAATTTAAGATTTTATCTTGTAAATGTTCAACAGATATTTTTTTTTTAAAATGTTTTAAAAATGTTCTTTTATTATTTTGTGTAGAAGTGTTACTCACACTTTTTTTGAATTGCCTCTCTGATTTTTTCAATGCTATCTTGAGTCGACTCATTCCACTCCACCATGACATGACGAAGGATGTCTACTCCAAGTCTTTGTATAAATAAATCCTCTAAACTCTCCGGTAGGAACAAAACTTTTTCGCGGCATATGTTAATTTCATCATCTTCATACCACCACGGTCGTACGTACTCCAACAAAGAGTCCACTGAAGACAACTTGATATAATTCTCGTAGTCCTCGTCAGTTATTAGACAATTCTTCACGAAGTAACTCATCACCTCATGGCGGACATCATCTGATATAAAACTGACTGAGCTGTTCTTCTTGATTAAAACTTTATAAATATCAGTCAATTCAGTGATATCACTTTCTGACATTCTTGACCCGCACCTTAATAAAGGGAAAGCACTTTGCAGTCTTGTTAATAATTCCTCCCAAGGTGAGTTTAAGGATAAACTGTAACCCTCTGGCATCAGAATAGAAACTAGAATGTTCCATTTTGTCCGAGAAAGCGCGAGATTATCCAATGCTGAAATAAAAATGGTTTATCATTATACATGACCGTATGTTAATTTGAAATGTACTTTTTTCAGAAACTTCTAAAATTAATCTTTCTTGTATGCGTATCTTATTTATTTTATGATTTCCAACGATCATTTGCAGACAAAGATACCGCAACATTCATTAAGTATCAATGTAGATTGTTTCTTCGTTATCTCGATATCGGTCGATCGGAAAATGTCGAGATATCACGATGGGTGTTGAGATATCATGATTCATACTCGACGTCCAGAATATCTATATATAATTATTGCAGAACAGACAGGTCTTTTACATAGATTACATGATTTCAATGCATAGCTCAGAACAACAAATCCTATATATTTGCTACAAAATCTAAGAAGTTATTTTTGAAATGTTGTATGTAAAACATATTCTATCTGAATATCAAAATGCTCCTAAAATCAATACTTTAAACAAGTGTTCTGCGCTTTACTTGAAATTTTGTCAGGACATGAAAAAAAAAATCCTCTACAAACTTCAAGCCTTAAAAAAATCGACATCTAAGATACAGAAAAAATGATTTTTATAAGTATTTATACATTTGAACTAACACATTTATAGTGATGTTATATATAAATTCATAAACTAATGACTTTTCACAGTTATACATGCAAATGTGATCTGCAGATTTGGTAGCAATGAGTTGTAATATAATCATGCATTATAATTTCCGAGAAACGAGTAAAGCATTTTCATCTTTATTGTGAAAAAAAATGTTGAAACGAGTTAAAAGGAGAGTAAGTTGATAGTCAATGGGAGGAATTAAAAAGATAGGCGGTATTAATAGATACGTAAAATTCTTTGTGGAGGAAACTAAATAATTTATTCTTTATATCTCCAACAACGAAAGCCCGTTGAGGCCAATTCAGAGAAACAAATATTTTTTATTGCGTTTAATCGCAATAATTATTGCGTTTAAACGCAAAACATTGCGTTAAATCGCAATAATTATTGCGTTTAAACGCAAAACTTTGCGTTTAATCGCAATATTCATTGCGTTAAAACGCAAAACACTTTGCGTTTAATCGCAAAAGATTGCAATTAAACGCAATCTTTTGCGATTAAACGAAATAATATTGCTATTTTACGCAATAATTATTGCGTTTAAACGCAATAATATTTTTGCGTTTAATTGCAATAATTTTTGCGTTTAATTGCAATAATTTTTGCGTTAAATATGATACGGAAGATTAATTTTTTTTAGCTTTTGCATTTACTTAATTTTCAAAGCTGTTGGATACAGAAGCCAATTGAGGCCAGTTCAGAGAGAGAAATATTTTTTATTGCGTTTAATCGCAATAATAATTTAGCAATAATTTTTGCTATAATAATAATTATAAAGTAAATGCAAAAGCTAAAAAAAATTAATCTTCCGTATCATATTTTGGGTGCCCCCTGTTTTCCAAGACCATTGCAAGGTGTTTAATTGCAGCCCGGAGGACCGGGCTGCTCTATACATATAAGTTTAAGTGTTGGTGTATAGGGATTGGGGCGGGAGTAGTTATTCAGAATTAAAGGTTTTCTAAACATTGAAAAGATTATTATATTATAATCAGAATGTTCTTTCCTTTATAAACTAAGAGATGCATAATATATTTACTTCCATAAAGTGAATCTGTAAAAATATATATGTTTTTCATATTTAATATATAAAGTTGCTTAGCATTTACTATGGAAAAAATGACAGGTCCCTTTTTTTAGAACATCAAATTTTACTTCTCGTATAAAAACGTACTCTGCACAGTTCGTGTTTTATATTCGAAAATTGAATATTAAATTACATTTTTGAATACAAGTGATGCATTTGTCTAACTTCAATTTATATTTTATGCAGCCAACATTTACTTGAGGAAATGATCAAGTTTAAAATGGAATCTTTTTTGTTTGATTTTTATCCGACTATGAGTTCAGTCGCAACTTCTCGTGCCTTTCCGACTAGCGGAAAAACGACCTCGAATGTACTAGGAAGACGCCATTACAACTCCCCCTTTTCACGATCTTTGAAATAAATGCATGGAGACCTTTTATCTGTGGAATAGGGTATTTAACTCTATTCAATGTAATGATATTACCTAAAATATACTATAGAAAGGACTTCTAACTCCGTATATCTTATATTTGAATAAACAGGATATGTATAAATTTTTAACATCCGGTGATGTTAATACATTCGAGGTTGTTTTTCCGACCTCTGACGGAAAGACCCGAGATGATGCGATTGACTATGAGTTTTCAAAATATTCGCCACTATCGTCTCCATCCATTAGACGCATGCCTTTTCACACATATCAAAGCAGTTTGATGATCAAGACTTATTTCCATTGTTTACGTTATTTATTTCCCGGGCGACAATTGCTGGTTACATCAATGTTTTCTTGTTATTTCCTATATATTATTCTGAGTATCTATGGCAATAAATAACTATTGGTCGCTATTTGAATATATGAAAATCGTCAAGATAAAAAACAATCCATCAAGATCAAAATATATTTAGAACAAAGATGTTTGTTAACTTTAATCTAATTTAGGAATTATTTTGCAAACAGTAGTATGACAATTCTCATGTAAAGAAACACGGATTGAAGTCTAAGAATAAATTCTATGTGGGATTAAAATCTGTTACTTTTAGGTAGCAAAGATTAAACAAAATTTGTTGTGCTGAGAATGAAAATGCCTTAGGAAAAATTTCTGGAAATAAAATAATTATTTAAAAATTCAGTATAAATAACATTTTCATCCCTAGACAGTTTTTAAAGATTGATGTGCTTGTTAAAAGTAATGCTCAAGAAAGATGAAAACATTAGCAGTGTGTGTATGGAGGACCCTTAATATTTGTTCCTTTATTCATGCATTGATGTCATTCTTTGAAAAATGACGTTTCACGACTGCAATGATGAGCGCAAACAAAGTTAGTAATGCGTTAACGTGTTGAACCCCACTTGACTTTACGAAAAATACTCTGTTATAAATATGTTTTAATTAAATATTTTCACCGAAGGAAAGAAGCTTACATTTTAGATTAAATATCATTTAAGGTAGAACGCGGGTTAACTGTCTACCTGAAAACATAGGCTAAAAATTTGTCCGCTAACTCCTCTTGTTTTAAATTTTTCTCTCTGAAAAACTTTGAGATTCGTCTGCGTGGTTAGATTCAGGCGCGGATCCAGAATTTTTTTCCAGGGGGGGTCCACCCAGTCAAAAATAAAACCTTAACTCGCCCAAACGTGAAAAACCTATTTCGTGGGGGGGGGGGGAGGGGGGAGGGGAGGGTTGTCTTTGACTTCTATTGCCTCAAATCTTTATCTTTTCATACCCATTTCACACATATTCATGTTCTCCAGCGGGATCAGCGTTTTCCAGGGGGGGGGGGGGATCCAAGGTGACTTTTTTGTTGCTTTATTATACACATTTTTTTAACCGTGTAAATTCCAGGGGGGGTCCTGATCCCCCCGACCCCCCCCCCCCCCCTCTAGATCCGCGCAAGAGATTGTAATCGTTATTCAATCGCACTAATGTTGATGAGAATAGGTGACGTTTTCTGAAACAAATATATTGTAAATGGCTATTTTCTGCTGGTATACACAATTCAATACCATAATCATAACATTAAAACGAAGCAGACAAATTTTATATTACTCGATACAATAAATGTGAAGTAAATTTTAGAATCGATCTATTAAAAAAGAATATTATGTGTTCTCGCTCATTTTCCCGCAAAAAAATCTTGAAAGTTTTACAATTTTTCATCAAAAGTATTACATTTTCACCATGACGTGATATTACGTTGGTACGACGTCATTATTTTCGTATGCCTACTCGAAAAAAATTTTGAATTAATCAACAATTCACTCAAAATCAAGCATACAATCAGTGAATTCAATTTCCCGATATAATCATTGCTAAGTTTACCAACAGCGTGGCACAATTTTAGTGTCATGTGTTTTCTTTTTCTCGCAATAAACGTATTAAAGGCCAGGGGTGCAAAAATTATAACAAATGTGCATCGATGTAAGAAGAAAAACATCTTACTGGATTTGAGAACATTTTCAAACATACATATTTTTTCCATCATTTTTTATCTATTAATTAAATGTACCCTATTTCAAATCGGGAATATCGTTGTTGAATTAAAGTGGCTTCATTGTCCTAAATTGTATACATTTATACTTCATAGAATGAATTAATTTTGTCTATCCCAGATTTGACAGACTTCAGGTTTCCCTTTAAATTGTCGCAAAGGCCATTTCTTATCATTATTTGCCGATATATAGAATACTATAGAAAGCATACAGTATACTTTTGAAAACAGGTATTGATACTATAGAAAACATTACTACTATATACTCGTGTCCCCTCAATTTAAACGCCTGATACCCCCCTCCCTCCTTTTTTTTTTATTTTAACACTTTCACATGTACATATAAAATAATTTTCATCATTTGGTACACAATAACATCAGGTCTACACACAATATAGAGTTATGTTTATAGAATGTGAAAGGTGTTTTTTTTTTTTTTTTTTTTTTTTTTTAAAATACAAAGAAAATGGGGGGGGGGGGGGGGGGGTCAGCAAGAAAAAAACCTTTCTTCTATTACAATTAATACAAAAAAATAAAAAAATCACTCAAATAAATTATAGGATGAACATGTATATATAAGCTTGTATATGTAACTCTATTACTTACAATATATCACAAATATTTTGCCAATGCCTTTCATATTCTTCATATTTACAATTCTTCATCAATAAAAATTTTTCAATCAAAATTCTATCTGTGATCCTCTTTAATACAGCTTCAGCATCTATTCTTGGAACATTCTTATATTTACAGGCAAAAATAAATTGTTTTACAATAAGTATTAAAAGGTTTTGAAATTTATAAACATTCATATTTTCATATTTACCAAATAGTATTGCTTTTTTATCAAAACAACAATGAATATTAAACTTATTTAAAATCCATTCTTCAATAGTACACCAGAGTTCTTTTACATGGAAACATTCAACAAATAAATGATCAATTGTTTCTATGTCACTTCTGCAGAAACTACATGCTGGAGAATCGATCAATTTTAGTCTAAAAAGATAATAATTAGTTGGGATGATTCTATGTAAGATTTGAAACTGTAGCCATTGAAGTTTAGATTCTTGAGCTATTTTAAAAGGAAGATCAAATATTTTAGCCCAGTCTGCCTCATCGAAGATAAATCTGTTTTCTCTCCATTTTTTGATTGAGTTAACGGGCTCTTTCTTTTTACTTATAAATATGTTATACATATCCTTACAACCTTTATCATGTTTATAAAATACAAAAATGGAATTTGGAAGATGTGGTCCAATCAACTTAGCATTTTTAATTTCATCACAGTTTATATTTTTCAGTCTATCTAACACTGCTATTCTAAGTCCATTATAATCAACAAAATTTGTTTTCACTTTCAAGTTTATTAATGAGTCGAGACTTATGAAACTAACCTCATTGTTAAAGAGGTCAGTAAGAAAAACAATGCCTTCATTAAAATAGTTTTTCCAAAAAAAAAGATTTATTATTAATTTTAATCCTTGGATTATTCCATATATGTTCAAAAAGCACATGCCTGTCCTTTTCTTGATTTATTGTAGTTAGCCTTGCCCAGCTTGACAGAACTTCTTTCCAAAAAACATTATTTAATCTTGTTGAGAGATTCAGAATATAATCAGAACCCCTTATCCAAAGATTGTTTATATCTACTTTTAGTTCAGCTTCAAATAATTTTACCCAGTTTGCTTGTGAGTGAATAAGTCTTCTAATCCAACTTGATTTAAGGGCAGAAATGAATTCTGTATAATCAATCATTTTTAGACCTCCATATTTATAGTCCTGGATTATAACATTTTTCTTTACCTTGTGAGTTTTGCTACCCCAAAGAAAATAATACAATTCAGTCTCAAACATCTTCAAAAAGTCTGACTTAGGGTTTGGTAAAGTAAGAATTAAATGGTTTAATTTGGGTAATATTAAAGTTTTAATTACTGTTAACCTTCCAATTGGGGTAAGTTTCCTTAAACTCCACTTACGTAACAAAGTTTTGATTTCATTTAGCTTTATGGAATAATTAAGATCAAGCATTTCATTCAAGTTTACTGAAAATTTTATTCCTAGAAGATCAAGTATTGAATTTTCCCAGTCAAGCTTCCACCTTGAGTGATGAAATACATCCCTTGAAATTTTTTACTTCCAATCCATATCATTTTAGTTTTTAAGAAATTTATCTTTAAGCCTGATATATTAGCAAAATAATCTAATTCTCGGAGAATACCATCCATAGATCTTGGTGAACCATCTGAGATAAGAGAAGTATCATCAGCATATTGAGAGAGTTTGTACTCTTCACCCTCAATTGTTATACCTTTTATATCTTGATTATTACGAATTAAGATTCCAAGAATTTCAGCACATAACAAAAAGAGATAAGGTGAGATCGGATCGCCTTGTCTGCATCCTCTTTGGGGGAAAAGATAGTCTGAAGTAAATCCATTTTGTATAACACATGATTTAATACCGTTATAGAAGGTTCTAATCCAATTTTTAAAAGAGGGTCCAAAATTAAAAAAGTCAAGGGTTTGATATATAAAGTTCCATGAGATTGTATCAAAAGCCTTTTCAAAGTCAATTAACATCAATAGGCCAGGTATTTGATTATATTCTGTATAATGCATTATATCATATATCAGTCTAATATTCTCTCCAATAAATCTACCTTTTATAAATCCAGTTTGGTCTCTATTTATCAACTTGCCCAATTTAGTTTTCATTCGTTCCGCGATGCATCCTGATGCTATTTTATAAACAACATTTAAAAGACTAATGGGTCGCCAGTTTTTCAGAAATTGTTTTGGCTTTCCTGTTTTTGGGATACAAGTAATGATACCTAATTTATTTGAGTCTGAGAATTGAAGTTTTTCATTTGAATTATTTATTGCTCTTGTAATAAAGGAGCCAATATCTTTCCAGAAAAATTTAAAAAATTCACATGTAAATCCATCCGGTCCTGGACTTTTGTCATTTTTCATTTGTTTTAAGAAGTTTAAAACTTCAAAGTTTGTTACAGGACCTTCCAGACTGTTTGATTCTTCTCTACTTAATTTGGGAATATCATAATCTTTAAGTCTATCATGAATATTTTCAGTATCTACATTTTCCCTTTTCTTATATAAGTTTTCATAGACAGTTTTCGTTTCATTTAATATCTCGCTTTGGGAAGAAACAATTGATCCATTGTCCTTTTCTATTTTAGGTATTTGCTTACTTACATAGTTTCTTGATTCTAAACTTACAAAATATTTACAACATATTTTTATGCCTGTGACGTTGTCAAAGAAATTCTGGTTGCTGATATTCTCGCAAATGAAAATATAAACGAGTAGCAGTGCCCCTAACTGCTTCTTATGGGCCTGCAGCTCTTGCCTTGATACCCCCTACTCCCAAACACCAAATGCAGTTGTTAGCCGAATCGCTACTGATTGTCAATAATAAAAGGCCCTGAATTATAAATGACAATTTATAGGACGTACATATTTTATTCGGTGATGTTACTATGTTACATCATCACGAAGAAAATGGATACCTTTTAGTTGTATAATGAGTTAGAGATGATTTAAAACAAATTAAAATAAAGTAGATAATGTATGTAGACTACATTAAACAAACAAATCAAAATTCATAAAAGTGGACAAAAAAATTAAACTGCAGGGCAGGCGCCAGACACACCGGCGGTGGATCTGTTTTTGTATTGTATCAACAAATAAGCAATAGTATTTTAGAAAGGTACGTGCACACAACAGATATCAGCGATAAAAACTGCTTATAATGTAAAAGACAACCTTGATCAGAACATCATTTATTCTAAATTACATACAAAAAATATTGAAATAACCAAACAACCTTTAATATATATTTTACTTTTACCTGCAGACATGTGCAGTACTGATGAAGATATTTTTAGCTTGCTTATCTGAATGTGATAAACTTTTTAAGTCAAATCCTATTGTGACGTCAGCAAACCCGCGATCTACCTTAAGTGAGGAGAAGAGGGGAAAGATACTGTGATGGTTCATTACCTGATTTCCTTCCGTAGGACAAGGGAAGAGGTTGAGAAGTTAAAAACAGGGGATACCTACGGAAGCGTAAATGGCTCTACACTTGTTGTGTTGTAACTGCGTATATTGTCTTAAATTTTATCGACTTATCAACATATATAAAGTGTTATACATACTTATCTATACACATATATTAAATTGTATTAAGATTTTCAACATAATTGAAAGCAACTTCTTTTGTTCAATATATTTTATTGCTTTAAGTTTTATCGACTGAAATAATATATTGATTTTAGATATTGATAAAAATAAAAGATATTTAATCATTTCGATATTGTATTGTTGATATGCAAAAATAAAGTTATAGTTATATCGATTTTAATTTATGCATATTTGCGATAAAGAAGTCAGAATAAAGTTTTTGAATGATCACTTCATTCGGGATTCAGTGAAAGCTTATGTACCATGTATTTGCCAGCGTGTACGATTGAAAGCTTAATCAAAATTAAAAAAATATATTGAAAAAGGGAGATGAAGACACATTAAAAGTTAGATTCATGGGGGGGGGGTAATTTACCGGTCACCACTTTTGAAGAGGGGGAGACGAGAGTTTCTTAGTGGCCCTCATCCAGCTTTTAAAAAAAACTTAGTACAACAGTAATATATATCCACTAATATATCCCCCAAAGTACATAATCGGTGTTACTTTTATAATACTGTTTTTATATTTTCGCTTCATTAGCAATTTACAACCCCCACTAAACTCAAAAGATATACGCAGTAAATCATGAGAAAAAATACTAGTATCAGATTTCTTCTTCCAAAGTGGTGCTGGGTACAATAACCCCCTATGACAATGCAAATAATCTAACTGTTGATGCCTCTCCTTCCCCATTTTTCAAATATTTTAACCGTTCACGGTAGTTCAGTTGGTAGAGCGCTCGCTCCGTGATCGGGAGGTTGTGAGTTCGTATCTCGGCCGCGACTGACCCAGTCCATAAAATGGGTAGCAACTGTTCCTTCGCCATGAGCTCGGCACTTTGAAGTGAAAGTTGCGGGTCCTTAAAAACTGAGGCCCCGTGTCAGCGGCAGGCGTTGGCATGATAAAGATCCCTCACTGCTCAATGGCCCTAAGTGCCGAGTAAATGTCAAAATTTGAAGCCCTTCACCGGTGTAATGTTGAATAATTAACCTAGTTGAAAATTAAACCGGGGGTCATTTTTCAACGTTGAATATTGAATATAGGGTGTTTTTTTTCTCCGTTGAAAATTGAGACCAAAAGTCGTTGAATTTATACCCGGGGTCATTTTTGAATTTTGATCCCATCTCAGATTTTGAACATTTTTTGAAATTAGAGGTTGTTTTAAGGGATTTATAAGTATCTCTATACTTATATTTCGGTTTAATTTTTTTTCTCTTTTCAAGAATAATAGGAATAAACCTATCATCCCGTGTATATATGTACATTTTGATCAGTGCACGATTTCAGTCATCTTCATGCATTGCAAGTTAATTTTTGACAATACTTTCTGAAATCCATAGCATTCATAAATAACTACAAAACAGTGAATAGGACATAAAACAAAAATCCTGGAAATCTGGAGTGAAAATAAAGACATCAATCAGCAAAACTTGTCCATGAAATTTATTAGAACCCTACACTCTAAACTAATCGACGGCATGAAGGTTTCCCGAATGGAATAGCATTAGAACATGCTGCAGTCTGGTGTGCATTGGATTAATTCATTTTGTGTTATAATTGGATTTATATTTCATGAAGTTGACAAGACCTATGGAGGTCGGTAAGTACAAGTTTAAGTATAGTTTAAGTTTAGTGGGGGGTAAAATATACCCAAACGATTAGGTTAAAGTTAAAGTTCAAAAAGGGTCAAAGATCATCGCTGACCCAGTCCATAAAATGGGTAGCAACTGTTCCTTCGCCATGAGCTCGGCACTTTGAAGTGAAAGTTGCGGGTCCTTAAAAACTGAGGCCCCGTGTCAGCGGCAGGCGTTGGCATGATAAAGATCCCTCACTGCTCAATGGCCCTAAGTGCCGAGTAAATGTCAAAATTTGAAGCCCTTCACCGGTGTAATGTTGAATAATTAACCTAGTTGAAAATTAAACCGGGGGTCATTTTTCAACGTTGAATATTGAATATAGGGTGTTTTTTTTTCTCCGTTGAAAATTGAGACCAAAAGTCGTTGAATTTATACCCGGGGTCATTTTTGAATTTTGATCCCATCTCAGATTTTGAACATTTTTTGAAATTAGAGGTTGTTTTAAGGGATTTATAAGTATCTCTATACTTATATTTCGGTTTAATTTTTTTTTCTCTTTTCAAGAATAATAGGAATAAACCTATCATCCCGTGTATATATGTACATTTTGATCAGTGCACGATTTCAGTCATCTTCATGCATTGCAAGTTAATTTTTGACAATACTTTCTGAAATCCATAGCATTCATAAATAACTACAAAACAGTGAATAGGACATAAAACAAAAATCCTGGAAATCTGGAGTGAAAATAAAGACAACAATCAGCAAAACTTGTCTATGAAATTTATTAGAACCCTACACTCTAAACTAATCGACGGCATGAAGGTTTCCCGAATGGAATAGCATTAGAACATGCTGCAGTCTGGTGTGCATTGGATTAATTCATTTTGTGTTATAATTGGATTTATATTTCATGACGTTAACAAGACCTATGGAGGTCGGTAAGTACAAGTTTAAGTATAGTGGGGGGTAAAATATACCCAAACGATTAGGTTAAAGTTCAAAAAGGGTCAAAGATCATCGCATGCCACACTAGACGAATTTCATATTGTGAAGTTATCTCCCGTTGTCGATGTGACATTCAGTTACTGCCAATACTGGTGCGGATCCAGAATTTTTTTTCGGGAGTAGGGAGGGGTGTTCACATCTCAGTCAAAAAAGTCATGCCCAGAATTTCCTGACAAGCAGGAGAAAAAAAACTCATAAACTGAAAACAAATAAACAAAATAAAAACAATGATAGTGGGGTCAATGTTTTCCAAGTTAGGGGGAGGATGTCCAAAGTCATTTTTTATTTGCTTCAGTATATAGTCTTGTTTAAATAACAAAGCAAATTCCAGGGGGGGGGGGGGGGCAATCTCCCTACCCACTCCCTGACCCTGAAATAACAATCTATTTTGTGATTCCAATTAAATAGCGTAATATTTTTTTTCCATTTGACTAATTATGTACATATTTTGTTTCTTGTGTTTATATTATTTCTGTCTATTTGTCTGCAGAAATTATAACCTTGCCCATAAGTTTTAACTGGGATGGGCTATACAAATGGCTTCCACATTTTATAGGTTTATTTCTTGTGACAATTAAGACCTTTTATTTGGGTACCATTATTTTTACCTCTGATCGCTTGACCTAGGATACACATTTTTACAAGAAAAATACCCAACTTTAAACTTGGCCTAAATTTTGATCAGTAGGTGCTACGGCTTTCATGCTTAACATGTGTATTCATTGTGAACTGTCAACAGGTATACATATGTTTGACCTTGACCCTAGAGTTTGAACCACTTAAAAAATTAACCTTGGCAATTAACTTTTGAACATGAAGTACTAGGGATTACTTATTTCACATGTGCATTCCTTGTGACAAGACTTTTTTATGATACCAACAATTTGAACCCTTTGATCTTGACCTTTGAGCTTGACATATATTTGAGAAACTTCAACCTTCGCCATAGGCTTCCATACAGGGACATCAGTGTTTCACAAACACATCTTGTCTTCATTATTATTTGGTGGTGTCTCCATATGAGGGAAAAATTCCCGAGAGAGATGTATTCACAACAAACAAACAAATTACTAAAGAAAATATAAAACATGAATATCTTGGTCATGCAAATCTCTGCATGAAAAAAAAACAGCTTTTCAAATACTGCAACCATATTGTAACCCTTTCAAAACACTCATTTGAGCTTTTCTGGTTTCCTTATCATATAACGTCTGTCGTGACATGTCGTCCATCTGTTTATCCATGCAATTCATATAGAAATATGTACATTTGTATGTCAGACTGTCCTTCTGTCTGAATAAAATTAACCTTGGTCATCACGGTCATATCTACTGAATGAGAAGAGACAAGGCATTCATATTAAACTTATGTACTAGTATTTACCTGTGAGAATGGCATGGTTTTTTTTTACATATGACCTAGAAGTTTGACCTACTTGCAAAAAAATTAAATTGTTATAAATTCATCAGTTTGAAAGAGAAAAGTTAGGGCATTCATATTATAATGCATGTACATTATTACCTGTGATAAGACCTTTCCAAATGAATCATGACTTTTACTCTGTGACCTTGACCTTGAAGCCTAACCTACTTTTCAAAAATGTTGCATTTGCTTATAACTTTTGATTGAGATGAGATATGACTATCACATTTGACACGTACATTAATTACTCATAAAAATTCAAGGTGTTTACAAGCATGCAATGCTTTTTTACTCTTTAACGTTGATGTTTTACATAATTTTCAAAATATTTAACTCTCCTAAAAGATGATTAGGCTTCTGAGTAACATTAGGAGGACTTCAGGAAAGACAGGACTTTTTGCAAAAAAAACCCCCGGGGAAATATCAAAATTACGAAACCTTACTGCACATCTACATGACACCACCAACCATCTCCCAAAAGATGATTAGGCTGCTGTGTAAAATGTACGAGAATTTCAGGGCAGACGGGGCTTTTTGCATAAAAACGTCATTTTTGACCCCTATTTGACCCCCTGGGGCAAAATCAAAATTCCGAAACTTTACTGCACATCTACATGACACCACCAACCATCTCCCAAAAGGTGATTAGGCTGCTGAGTAAAATGTAAAAGGAGTTCATGGAAGATAGGGCTTTTTGCATAAAAAACATCATTTTTCGACCCCCATTTGAACCCCCCCCCCCCGGGGCAAAATCAAAATTCCGAAACCTTACTGCACATCTACATGACACCACCAACCATCTCCCAAAAGATGATTAAGCTACTGTGTAAAATGTAAGAGGAGTTCAGGGAAGAAAAGTGTGACAGACGGACGGACGGACATGAGTAACAACAATATACCCGAACTTTCTTTAGAAAGTGCGGGTATAAATATAAACGAGTAGCAGTGCCCCTAACTGCTTCCTATGGGCCTGCAACTCTTGCCTTGTTACCCCCTACTCCCAAACACCAAATGCAGTTGTTAGCCGAATCGCTATTGATTGTCAATAATAAAAGGCCCTGAATTATAAATGACAATTTATAGGACGTACATATTTTATTCGGTGATGTTACTATGTTACATCATCACGAAGAAAATGGATACCTTTTAGTTGTATAATGAGTTAGAGATGATTTAAAACAAATTAAAATAAAGTAGATAATGTATGTAGACTACATTAAACAAACAAAACAAAATTCATAAAAGTGGACAAAAAAATTAAACTGCAGGGCAGGCGCCAGACACACCGGCGGTGGATCTGTTTTTGTATTGTATCAACAAATAAGCAATAGTATTTTAGAAAGGTACGTGCACACAACAGATATCAGCGATAAAAACTACTTATAATGTAAAAGACAACCTTGATCAGAACATCATTTATTCTAAATTACATACAAAAAATATTGAAATAACCAAACAATCTTTAATATATATTTCACTTTTTACTGCAGACATGTGCAGTACTGATGAAGATATTTTTAGCTTGCTTATCTGAATGTGATAAACTTTTTAAGGGGGCCGACTATAGTTTTATTGTGTGAAAACTACAATAGCGAAACTCTTAATTTTTATACCATATATAACTTACATTAACTTCAGTGTACATGCAAAGTTTGGGATAAATCTACCGTCCAGGTATTTTTGAGGGACCGTCTCAAAATACATGTACATTTAGTATAGGATTATATAGGAATATGCCAATTTTTAGCACTTTAAAGCAAATCATAAAAATACTACAATAGACATTTTATTCAAACTATAATATTTTATGAGAAATACTATATGATACCATATATGTAAGAAACAAGAAAATGCTACCGTCTTTTAAGAGAGGGAGCATCTCAAAATGCCAAAAAATTAGCAAATTTTACTATTTTTATAGAGTACTAAAATATGACGTAAACAATGGGTTCACAAGAAAACATAATAAAAAAATATTGGAGATATTCTAAAATTTCTATGTTTTAAATTTCAAAAGCGTATGTTTATTACTTATTCTGTAATAATATTTTTATTACCCCTTTCTTTAAGAGCTTCAGATTACCATAACGTTAAAAAGACACTGCAGCGACTTCAACCTACCTATCAATTGCAAAATCGGTTAAATAATCGGTTATATCAAATTGTAATTACATTTTCATACCTTAAATTTCTTAATTTTGTTTAATTTTAATAATAAAGCCAAAAAAGTTGCATTAAAACAATAAATACGCTTCATTTTACTATGATGCGCGAAATATTGCGCAATGGAAACTATAGTCGGCCCCCTTAAGTCAAATCCTATTGTGACGTCAGCAAACCCACGATCTATCTTAAGTGAGGAGAAGTGGGGAAAGCTACTGTGATGGTGCATTACCCGATTTCCTTCCGTAAGACAAGGGAAGAGGTTGAGAAATTAAAAACAGGAGATAACTACGGAAGTGTAGATGGCTCTACACTTGTTGTGTTGTAACTGCGTATATTGTCTTAAATTTTATCGACTTATCAACATATAAAGTGTTATTCATCCTTATTTATACACATATATTAAATTGTATTAAGATTTTCAACATAATTGAAGGCAACTTCTTTTGTTCAATATATTTTATTGCTTTAAGTTTTATCGACTGAAATAATATATTGATTTTAGATATTGATAAAAATAAAAGATATTTAATCATTTCGATCGATATTGTACGGCGCCGCTGGAGGGCCAGGTAAAAAAAATATTTTTATTTGTTCGGACAAATTAGAAATTTGTTCGGACGAATTAATTATTTGTTCGGACGAATTAGATATTCGTTCAGACGAATTAGTTATTTGTTCGGACGAATTAGGTATTCGTTTGGACAAATATTAAGTTATTTGTACGGACAAATTAGAAATTCGTTTGGACGAATTAGTTATTTGTTCGGACGAATTAGATATTCGTTCGGACGAATTAGAAATTCCTTCGGACGAATTAGATATTCGTTCGGACACAAATTAGAAATTCGTTCGGACAAATAAGTTATTTGTTCAGACAAATTAGAAATTCGTTCGGACGAATTAGTTATTTGTTCGGACAAATTAGAAATTCGTTCGGACAAATAAGTTATTTGTTCGGGCAAATTAGATATTTGTTCGGACAAATTAGAAATTCGTTCGGACGAATTAGTTATTTGTTCGGACGAATTAGATATTCGTTCGGACAAATTAGAAATTCGTTCGAACGAATTAGCAATTTGTTCGGACAAAATAGATATTTGTTCGGACAAATTAGAAATTCGTTCGGACGAATTAGTTGTTTGTTCGGACGAATTAGATATTCGTTCGGACAAATTAGAAATTCGTTCAGACAAATTAATTATTTGTTCGGACAAATTAGAGAAAATGTGAACAACTGTCAGGACACCGCGATTAATGTGCGATTTGCACCAAGACGTTTCATTTTATTTTGATTCTTTGCAAAATAACTTTAATGATAAATATTTTGAAGATAAGGCGTTTTAATTTTGATCTCTTTCTTATAATGTTTATGTACATATTCACTACACTGCATTTATTAATCATGACATGTGAATGATTTTTGAAATACATTTCTAATACATACGTCGCCGATATGTACGTGGCTGAAATATTGCCGATCAATCAATCAATCTGGTACATATGCGGTGTATAAAATAAAAAAGGTCTTCATTGAGTTAATTAGACATTCCTGTTTGTGAATTAAGAAAACTTCACAAAAATGAACCTGTTCATATTGATCTCAGGTTGTTCCTATGACTCGCGAGCCGGTGAATTAAGATGTCAACCGGTCAATCTGGTATACCGGGGTATTCCCTAGTCCATTGATTTGAGCATAATTGTAGCCCCCTCCCCTTATTGGAGAGGTACATGTAGTCGAACAAACTATTTAATTTCACTTTGCATTTCTTAATTTTGTTTATACGTTTTTACAGTTGAGTACCAGTTCGAAGGTTTGATATGCCAATGACTCACTAGAAAGGGGAATTATGAAACCAACTTCTTTTATGGGGAAAATAGATCATGAATGAATGAATGTCAAAATATTTTCAAGTAACAACCCCCACCTCTATTTAAAAACGACGGATTGTCTTAATCTCCGAGAAGCTTAACTTGCATTAAATTATGATGTGTTTTTAAATTTTACTGCACTTTCTAGGAATGTACATGTATTCATCTATTTTTTATTCTTTTCCCTGAAAGAGGCGTGTGTTTAATTTGGCCAATATTATACCTGCATGTTTTAATTCATGCGCTTTTCTGATATTTAAATATAAAATAAAATTTATATAGATACTTAATAATAGTTTTTAACAATCTTAGAAAAACCCATTGGATTTGGATTTATGAGATTCCCCCTTTTTATTCCTATATTACAAAATACTTAAATGTGGGAACAGCGGTATAGAAGCAAAACTACAAATGTCCTAGCTAGTAAGCCCCACCTTAAAAAAATTAAGACCCATCGAATAAGTGGCTCGATATTTTGAGTCTGAAGTTTATTTAATATAATACAATACAGGCAAGTAGCAGCGTTTTTGAAAGTGGGGGGATGGGGAGCCTGAGAAAAAAAAATACTTACCTGAAAAGTTGACAAGCAAAAAAAAAGGGACACAGGAAAAGTTGCCCAAAGTTGACAGTCCTATTTCGTTGGGGGGGGGGCTTACTTTTTCAATGTCAATTTTATCCCGTACCAATTGCCTGCAGTATGAATAAAACCTTAAGGAGTGGATTTCATCTTTTCAAAGAAGTGGTAACTGACCACTGGCACCCCAGTGTTACCAATTTAAGACCAACAGCAAAAGTTGGTCTGGTAGAACCAGATGATTTTTATTTATGACAAATCTTATGAGTGTGTCAAGGATGGGAGTGAAAAGATGTTTGATAAGAAGTAACTGACCCTTTGAATTTACTAGTGGGCTCTCAGATAATATACTTTCAGAATGGCAGACTTTAGGCCTATAATATATACCGGTATAGAACCATTATTTCCGAATATTTACAATCAACATACCCGACTTTAATAGCACATGTCTAGTTGCAAAGTGTGTATGTCATGGTCCAAAGAGCTATTTATGTATTAAAAAGAGATGAATCCTCCTGAATAGACAAATTGTATATCTCTCTTTAAAAGATAATTTGTGCAAACATCTAATTTGTCCGAACAAATAACTAATTTGCCCGAACGAATTTCTTATTCGTCCGAACAAATAACTAATTCGTCCGAACGAATTTCTAATTTGTCCGAACAAATATCTAATTTGTCCGAACAAATATCTAATTTGTCAGAGTAAATAACTTATTTGTCCGAACAAATTTCTAATTCGTCCGAACGAATTTCTAATTTGTCCGAACGAATTTCTTATTTTTCCGAACGAATATCTAATTTGTCCGAACAAATAACTAATTCGTCCGAACGAATTTCTAATTTGTCCGAACAAATAACTTATTTGTCCGAACGAATTTCTAATTTGTCCGAACGAATATCTAATTCATCCGAACAAATAACTAATTCGTCCGAACGAATTTCTAATTTGTCCGAACAAATAAAAATATTTTTTTTACCTGGCCCTCCAGCGGCGCCGTAATATTGTATTGTTGATATGCAAAAATAAAGTTATAGTTATATCGATTTTAATTTATGCATATTTGCGATAAAGAAGTCAGAATAAAGTTTTTGAATGATCACTTCATTCGGGATTCAGTGAAAGCTTATGTACCATGTATTTGCCAGTGTGTACGATTGAAAGCTTAATCAAAATAAAAAAAATATATATTGAAAAAGGGAGATGAAGACACATTAAAAGTTAGATTCTAAGGGGGGGTGGGGGTAATTTACCGGTCACCACTTTTGAAGAGGGGGAGAAGAGAGTTTCTTAGTGGCCCTCATCCAGCTTTTTAAAAAAACTTAGTACAACAGTAATATATATCCACTTATATATCCCCCAAAGTACATAATCAGTGTTACTTTTATAATACTGTTACTTTTTATATTTTCGCTTCATTAGCGATTTACAACCCCCCACCCCCCACTAAACTCAAGAGATATACGCAGTAAATCATGAGAAAAAATACTAGTATCAGATTACTTCTTCCAAAGTGGTGCTGGGTACAATAACCCCCTATGACAATGCAAATAATCTAACTGTTGATGCCTCTCCTTCCCCATTTTTCAAATATTTTACGGTAGCGCTTGACTTCAACCATGAATTGAGGTTTTTGCATCCAATGAGATGAAGCCAAACCATGATTCCAAACCACAATTTGACGAATCAGAGAAAACCAAACCAGAATTGTAAACCACAATTTATCCAATCAGAAGCAGGCTATTTACCAGACTCCGATAGCATCCATTTTGTCAACAAAGATGTCCTGATTATTTGTTTTAGACTCAAATTGGTTTAATTACAAAGAAAATCAAAACTATGAAAGGCAAGTGTATTATTTATGTATATGTATTACATGTTATTGATAAAGATAAGTTGTAATTTGCATGAATTCTCTTAATAACTCAAGTGGGGAGGGGGATGTCAAGAAAATGATATTTTTTTGTTTTGGTATAAAATATTTGGAAGTAATGTTGTAAAAGTAGGAATTTTATCTCTAAAAGACTTTCTCATAGTATGATATTAATCAACACTCGGTTGGGGGTCGGGATGTAGGGGATAAGTGTTAAACTTTGTCTATACATCATCTTCATTTTCCCGTCCACATTTTCAGATTTCACAGCATGATTCTAGCCATCTGTTTTCAGAACACAGGATTAAGAGTCATGATTATGATACTATACATGCATGATAAGAACCCAATCATCAAGAATCTTTTTAAAGTGCCATAGTGCACACTATACACAGCATGAAGTAAGGCCATGTGTTTCAGGTGTACACCTGTACACTACCTGAAAGTTGTTTTAAGGTGTGAAAATAAAGACATCAATCAGCCAAACTTGTCCATGAAATTTATTAGGACCCTACACTCTAAACCAAACTTTGCGACATTCTTTTCCCTTGGAAATATAAGCATTCATAAATGTATATTGAAATATAGTAAAGAGTGTTTCGGCAGTTTTTATTACGGGTACTTGCCCTAAGGTCTGCCTCTTCAGGGGTCCACCTTAGCAGTGTGATCTTGTGGTAAACGTGATCTAATAATTATTTCGCCTATGCTTTTGTCTTTGCTATAAGCTATAATTGGTTCCGATGTAAACAAATCTTTGCATCTTGTGTCTGTTTGCATTTCGTTTCAGTATTTTAAGATGCGTTTTTTAAATCCTTTGATTCGGGGATTATATTTTGTAACCATAACCAATTTATTGTTGAGTTTTAATTGGTTGTTACTTTTATTTAGGATCTCATTTCTGTCTGTTCCGATTATGTTTGTGATAATAGGATCTATTTCTGTATCAGAGTAGCCTCTCTTTGACAAGTGTTTCTTAAAGTCTTGTAGAATAATATTTAGAGCTGCAGTGTCATTGGTATTTTTCACATGTCTTATGCATTCGCCTTTAATAAAACCTTTGAATACCGCCGGGTTATGAGAACTTTCCCTGTGTAGATATTGAAAGTTGTTTGTTGGTTTTATGTAAGATTTGATATCAAGTTTGTTCGATTCTTGAAATTTTTTTCCTTTATACACTGTTGTGTCTAAAAAGTTCACTGAATCAACAGAGATTTCAAAGGTGAATTTTAAGTGCGGATGACACTGATTATCAAGGTCAAAGAATTCGAGAATCTCAGTCTCTGAACCATTGAAGATGATGAAACCATCATCTCTAAATCTGTCATGAAACAAGACTTTATTAGCAAATTGAAACTTTGCCATGATTGATTGGGTTATTTGGAACATTCTAATATCAGATACCTCTGGGGAAACAGTTGAACCCATTGCACACCCGATTATTTGTTTGTAATATTTTCCATTAAATTCAAAATAATTATTTTCGAGTATGCATTTCACAAAGAAGATGAGATCTGAGACATCTGGATACGGTAACTCTGAGAGGTCTCTTTCGTTATTTGTGTACGCTTCTTCAACAGCGCATAATAATTCATCGAACTCCATGTTAGTATACATACTTGTAACATCGTATGTGATCAATAAGATTTGCGATGGTAGG
>NW_026938705.1:0-8497 GCF_032062105.1 Saccostrea cuccullata
ATACGGAGTTCATATATCTCAGTTGATTCGACACACAGATACATGTGAGAATATGCGCTACATATGAACTATTTCTAAATCGAGGTGAATTTTTGATGAACAAGTTGATGAAACAAGAATATCAGTAGTCTCGTTTAAAGTCATCATTTCGTAAGTTCTATGGTCAGCACAGTGACCTTGTAAGCAAATGCAATTATCATCGAGTCAAATGCTGAACGTTTTTCCTACTAATTGTTAGTCCATTATTTATACACTGAATTGATCAAGGATTTTTCTGTTATTTCTCGATCATGACAAGGAGCACACGGCGGGTGTAACCAGTCGGCAGGGGATGCTCACTTCTCCATGGCATATGATCCCACCTCTGACATTTTGGAGGTCTATGATTGCTCTACTCCTATTTTGTATTTTTTTATGGACTTTTGATCTTGAATTACTGTTGTTAGTATGTTTTTAGACCACGATCGACCAGATCGACCAGGAGCAACAACTCAAGCTCAGGAAAGATTCATCCGCACTATTACTAGTACCTTGAGAAATCGCCTTCTAGCAAATTTTAAATCTTCAAAGGGATACAGGCTTGGTAGTGAGTGACCAGACCAACAGGAATCGACTGCACAGATTTCACTTACACACCCGACGTCCTACTGCCATTCCTTGTTTGAGGGATTGTCGAATTATGACCTCTAATGGTGTCGTCACCATCAACGCATCGATAATCGCCGATGGAACTATGCAATGTTCTCAGATGGGTCGAGGTTCACTATGGACGTCCTGAACAGACGCAGAAGGGTTTGGCACAGACATTACGAACATTTCCATGACATTAACTTCATTATGCATGATCAGTGTACTTATAGGGGAGGATCTGTAATACTGTGGGAATGCATCACTGTTACTGAACGTGTCACATGTGCATGGCAGTCTACTGGGCAACATCTTGGCACCCCATGTTGTGTCGTCGTTTTGCACGTCGTCATGCCCCCCTCCCCCCCGTTTCATTTTTAATTCAATGCAAGGCGTCATA
Source organism: Saccostrea cuccullata (assembly GCF_032062105.1). Lineage (NCBI taxonomy): Eukaryota > Metazoa > Mollusca > Bivalvia > Ostreida > Ostreidae > Saccostrea > Saccostrea cuccullata. The sequence continues at coordinate 1,028 of NW_026938705.1, forward strand.
GGCCAGAATCGTCACAGATTACCTCCGACGGAAGAATATCACCACATTACAATGGCCCGCACTAAGTCCGGACATTTACCCCACTGATCAAACATGTATTTAATAATCCAATAGGATTTCGGACGGAGTATGGCTTTTTAAAAGTTGGAGGTTGGTCAACCTGGGGGGAAAATACTTGTTTGAATTACCTGAAAGTTTTTTGAAAAACGAACCCGAAAATCCTATGTTATAAAGGGATGGGGTTTCATTTTGTTTTCAAAACCGAATTTCCTTATATATATTAAACGTAAGTCTTTCACTGAACATTTTCTGTAATAAAAACATTACAAAATGTGGGACTTTCATCTTTCTTTCTCTCTTTTCCAAATCCAAATGGGGTTGCGACCCCCGTAACAAACCCCCCCCCCCTTTCTGGATCCGCAACTGTAATTTTTATACTTCATTTAAAACAGAGGATTTTAAAATATTTTAACGAACGACAGATTCTTTCCATTGCACAATAACCTTGATTTTAAACAAGTAGCGACAAAAAACCGGACCTAATCATCTGTGGTGCAAAACATCGGTGTAAATCCGGTTTTGTGAATTCCTTCCGAGAATTTACCGTGTTTAGGTTTCAGTGTCAATTTCCTGTTTCAACACAACGTAGAAAAAATATTGTGAAAAACGTTTTGTAAAATTGACTTATTGTACTGTTCATCAAGTAAGTATATCATATTTATTTCCAGACAGTTTTAGAACTAAGGTTACGGTTGTGAAGATTACATTCATTGCAGAATATATAGTTCTCACACTATTTTTAGGACGGGTCTTGGGAGGGAAAGTAGTGAATAGCAGAAAAATCATTATAGGGCCTACCTATAAACTCGTCAAACACGTTTTTAGTGATATCTATTGTTTGTTAATTATTAAAATCTGTCTTTATGTAGCAACATAAGTAGATATAATATGTTGACGGTAGTGTTGTCACGATGATCGATTTATAATCGATCATCGGTCGGAAAGGCTGTCGATTTTAGACAGTCGATTGGAGATTTTAACAATCGATAAATCGGTATATTTCAGCACATATCTTTTTTACAGTTCTCTCACTTTTATTTCAAGAACAGGCTCAATTGTTATCAAAATATATATCTTTCAAGAGCTGTCCTTTACTATTTTAAAATACATGTACTTAAAATATGTTTAAAATAAATCAAAAGATAATGATATTTGTATTTCTAAACTGAAGAAACTAAACTACTTGTTTAAATAAGATATATTAATTTTCAGTATTTGGGAGGATTCACCTGTCATTTCATACGGAATCACAAGGAATTTGCAATATTAAATGTCTTGAAACAGTTTAAAAACTTAATTCCATATACATTTTAGATAATCATGTAAATTAAAACCTGACCTGTCAATGCTTACTTTTCCTTGGCCAAGTAATTCCTAATCATGCAAAAATCTGTATTACTGAAATCGTTAATCAAACTGCATACCGGTATATACTGTTTTTAGAATTTCAATCTGTGCAATGCACCTTTACTTACATAATTTAACAATAAAATTCTAATTTTTATAAAATTGAATGCCTATTTTATGCACAGGGTTACCGATTCGATTATTGGCTGATGATCAGTTGGTTAGGGTCAACCGATGTTACCGATTAATCGATTCTGAGTTTCAACCGATTTGACAACACTAGTTGACGGTACAACCTGTAGGGCGAGCGCAGTTTTCATTTAGATCGGGCTCGTCAAACCGCACGTGACATTCGGCGTGTCTAAGACTCTGACGTCATATGACGTCGAATGCATGTTGGATTATCAAACTGAAGCCTGAACAGCGCTGAATTTGTAAATGAAGAACCGTTTTATTGACTATTTTTCTGTAACAAAGTTATTAAATCAAGGCAAGTTTATTTTTCTTTTAACTTTTGTCGTAATTCTCGCGAGAACGTGGCTTTAGCATTTGTGTATGAAGCGGTGCATTGTGGGTCAAAATTACTGCGGAAAAATTTCTATGGAAGGAATGTGCAGTAGTTCGAATTTTCTCTTCACCCAGGTGTTGTCGTTAGAGCTCACAGTTATGAGCGTCGCTTTGCGACGCTCGCTGCGCTCGCTATTATATACAGGTTATTAGATGTATGTTCTTACGAAATGAGTATTGAAAAATGAACAACACTCTCAGGTTGGAGAAAGTTACTTTAATTGAACTTGGAATGGGACCTCTCAATAAACGAATCGGAGCAAATTAGAGATCGGCACAGGGGCCTGCTCTTGGTGTGTAATAATTATTTAGGATAAAATCATACAAGCATTTCCTTACTTCAACCTCTGTTATATTTTACCAACTCACTTCCATTGATCTGTCAGGTCTTCACAGGGATTTATCAAAGCTGTTTTTACTACCGGCAAACGTTAAGTTTCCCCTCTTGAAAAAGGTGCAAAAATTCCCTTTTTTCAGATAGAAAATTTCCAGATTAAATGCAGAATATTTAAAACATCGTTCTGAAATTTTCCGTTTTTGTCCGATTGAAGTTTAACAGCATATCCTAATATACCATCCTGGTCATTCAAATGCTTTTAGAATAAAGAATAGATTTTCAAGCTTCTATATGATATTGATCGGTAAGCATGTGCCATGTCCATGATATCAAATGATACGTATGCGACTGCAGAGTTAAAATGAAAAGTTTAGATGAGTTAGATGGAGCTTATATCACTATGAATCGGAAGAATGGAGTAACAACAAAAACAATGTTACTAGTGAAACATGAAAAACAGGAGAATTGATTTGTGATAAATATTCAGATTTCAGAGGAAAGGTTAAATAAAGTATATACTAGACCTGACCTGGTTTTACATTTTTTTGTTATTTCATATTTTGTCTAGAAAGTGAAGTTTTGATGGTGTTTGTAAAGGTCTAGAAATTACCCTCAGAAGCTCTAAGAATGCAGGATTTTGCTTCATTTATTTAAAAATTTTCCGCTGGGGCATGCCCCCAGACCCCCCTAGCATACTTCCGCCTCCGGCGCTCAATTTGTGCCTGCGGTTCTCATTTTTCCCCTTCATATATAAAACGGTAGTAAAAGAAAATAGCTAGATAAATCCCTGCGTCATGACTTATAAGTAGTAAGCAGATCCCTATTATACAGAGTATTGCTGACTCAGTGACTGAAGATGACCATTTCATATGATTTAGTTCAATTAGATGTAAAAACACAAAAGCAAGTAAGAGTTTCTGTCATTTCAGGTGTAAAATCAGGTGTTTAAAACACTAGAAATGGGGAGATACAGCTCCAGCCCTGACGTCAGAAGAAGGAAAGCTTCATACTCTAGCAGTGATTCCTCAGATGACAGTTCACACAATAGCAAAAGGTCACCAGACAGACAACAAAAGAAATCTAAGAACAGTCAGAGGAATAGACGTTCAAGATCAAGATCATTTGATAGAAAAAGACGCTCTCGGTCAAGGTCATATGAGAGAAAAAGGGATTCTCATTCTAGGTCAAGTTCACCTAAAAGGAAAAGACGTTCAAGGTCAAGGTCGTTTGATAAAAAGAGGCGCCTGAAATCTAGATCACCTGATAGGGGAAGAAATTCTAATGGTTATTTACACTCAGACAAACGTTCAGCTAAGTCACCTCAGAGATACAGGTCAAGGTCACCATCACCTCAGAGATACAGGTCAAGGTCACCAATTTTTGAACCATCTTCATCTAGAGGGGATATGTATGGACATGATGATAGGTCGTCTCCAAGGAGATTCAACAGAGAGGAGGGGAATAGTGACAGATCACATCATTTTAACGGTCACGGCAGAACGGGGCGCTTTAACAGAGGTCATAATGGCATGCTACCCGACTTTTTTGACAGGTATGTGAAATTGTAAAATTAAAGTTACAGATGAAGGGATACACATTTTACAAGAAAAAATTTAACACTATTAAGTATTTAACTTTTTAATTAATTTAATTGCATATGTTGACAGTTGTTTAGCTTATCAAAATGATCTGCAAGCGTGTACATAACATCCATCTGTTATATCATAACTGGAAATCTTGGCCAAAAATTTTTTCTTAACAACCTCTGAATTCATATCCAAGTTTTTCTTCTATTTGAAGCTAAAATATCTTTTGTAATACATGTACATTGAATTGTATACATGAGAGTCATTACAGTGCTTATTAGGCTAGCTGACAATTATTTTTATGTTTTTGCTCTTTAGACGCCGAGAAGAGAGAGAAAGAATAGGAGAGATGGGTATCTTTGAATGCTGGGGCCAGTCACCGACACATGCCACTATTTCAGACTCAGAGTAAGTGAAAAATGGGAGAGACACTCTAATTTTACAATTTTGAAAAGATACTTTTGTAACTGATTTCTTTGCTTTACAATTATATTATATTTAAAAAATTGCTAGAAAAGTAGAGTCCTAATTCAAGTTAAAGAAATAAAAACATGCTAGAGTGATTAGAATTGACTAAACATTGAAGTCATACCTTTTTTTTCTCACAAATAAAAAAAACACAACAAAATATGCTTGTTAATACTCTTGTGTCATCAATCAACAGTTATAAGTATGTTTGTCAGAAAAGTAATGTATTTATTTGTGTAATATAACTGTGTCAATTATGTTTTCAGGTCCGAATCAGACAGTGACAAGTCAGCTGCCAGTGGTTCTTCTTCAGGTAAACATTCAGAAAAGTCTGTGAAACTTAAACATGTATGCTTGTGAGATGTTTGCAGTAAATAATACTGACGCTTTTAGGCAGTAAAAAGACACGCAATTATAAGGTACTGTTCAATGATCAAGGCTCTTAAAGTCAGATAAAGGGCTAAGTATATAAAAATGAAATTTTGATTGGTAGGAAAAATGGGAAAAGACCCCAGATTTAAAAAAAAGAAGTTATTTATTTATTTTGCTTTTTAGAGGACAAAAAGAAAAGAAACAAAAAGAAAAAGAAGAAGGAGAAAAAACACAAGAAGAAAAGTGCTAAGAAGTGAGATATATTATTATGCAAATCATCAGTCGAGAATGGCAACAGCTTAACAGAAAACATTTCTGAGTCTAAGTCATTAAGAATTTTTTTTTAATACATGTACATGTACGAAGTATGTTTTTCAATGTCCGCATTTTTATAAGAGTCTATCAATGTCTTGAAAAAGATTTCAATATGAAAACCTTCTCATAAAATTATTTTGTTGTGAATTAATCATCAGTGATCTCTAACAAAGTAAGGGAAAAATGGGAATGGCCAATTTTTTTAAGGTCACCTGAGTAACTCAGGTGACCTATTGCTATCCGTTTTCGTCCGTCGTCGTCTGTCGTGCGTCGTGTGTCGTGTGTTAACATTTGAACATTTTCAGCTTCTTCTCTGAAACCACTGAACCAATTTCAACCAAATTTGGTATACAGCATTTATGGGTGGAGGGAAACAAAAATTGTGAATTTCATGGTCCCCGCCCCCCTGGGGCCTGAGGGGTGGGGCCAAAACCACTAAAATTAATGAAATCTTTAAAAATCTTCTTCTTTACTCCTGGACATCAAGCAGGCAAACTATTGGCATGAATGTAATGAGCATTGAGTCCTCTACCAAAATTGTGAAATTCATGGCCCCAGGGTCAGGGGTTCTAGTGCTAGGGCGGGGCTCTATAGATTATATAGTGAAAATGCATTATTTCTTCGAAAATCTTCTTCTCTGCTCCTGGGTATTAAATACACTAAATAAGCACATAGTTATGATGAGCAAGAGTGCCTCTCCCAGATTTGTGAATTTCATGGCCCCAGGGTCAGGGGTTCTGGTGTTAGGGCGGGGCTCTATAGATTATATCTATAGTGAAAATGCATTATTTCTTTGAAAATCTTCTTCTCTGCTCCTGGGTATTAAATACACTAACTAAGCACATAGTTATGATGAGCAAGAGTGCCTCTCCCAGATTTGTGAATTTCATGGCCCCAGGGTCAGGGATTCTGGTGTTAGGGCGGGGCTCTAGATTATATAGTGAAAATGCATTATTTCTTTGAAAATCTTCTTCTCTGCTCCTGGGTATTAGATAAACTAAGCACATATCTATGATGAGCAAGAGTGCCTCTTCCAGATTTGTGAATTTTATGGCCCCAGGGTCAGGGATTCTGGTGTTAGGGCGGGGCTCTATAGATTATATAGTGAAAATGCATTATTTCTTAGAAAATCTTCTTCTCTGCTCCTGGGTATTAAATACACTAAATAAGCACATAGTTATGATGAGCAAGAGTGCCTCTTCCAAAATTGTGAATTTTATGGCCCCAGGGTCAGGGGTTCTGGTGTTAGGGCGGGGCTCTATAGATTATATAGTGAAAATGCATTATTTCTTTGAAAATCTTCTTCTCTGCTCCTGGGTATTAGATTAACTAACTAAGCACATAGTTATGATGAGCAAGAGTGCCTCTTCCAGATTTGTGAATTTCATGGCCCCAGGGTCAGGGGTTCTGGTGTTAGGGCGGGGCTCTATAGATTATGTAGTGAAAATGCATTATTTCTTTGAAAATCTTCTTCTCTGCTCCTGGGTATTTAATAAACAAATTAAGCACATAGTTATGATGAGCAAGAGTGTCTCTTCCAGATTTGTGAATTTTATGGCCCCAGGGTCAGGGGTTCTGGTGTTAGGGCGGGGCTCTATTGATTATATAGTAAAAATACATTTATTCTTTGTAAATATTTTTCTTTGCTTTTGGGTTTTAAGCCAATGATCCAAGTATATATATATTTATGATGAAGAAAGGTGCATCTAGAAAAGTGGTTATTAATGCCCCCAGGGTCAAAGGGGGGGGGGGGGGTTACATAGCCTGAAAATAAATTAATGCTTTGAAATCTGCTCTTTGGTATTAATCAACCATTTTATGATAAAATTTGCAAAATTTTGAAATATATGGCCCTGGGTCAGTGGTTCCTTTGGGGTGAGGTGCACAACTGGTTATAAAGTGGAAGTGCATTTTCTCTTTGTTACTCTGATCTACCTCTGGGTATTAAGTAAATAGAGTAAGCATGCTAAGTTAATAATTATGATATGCAATGGTGCCTCTTTCAAAATTGTAAATTGTGAATTTCATGGCCTCCGGTTTAAACACGAACCAAATTTAATTGTTTGAAAGTTGTTACACAATACTCAGGTGACCTATAAGGCCCATGGGCCTCTTGTTTTTTTCAAATTCAACACGCACATGTACATGTACCATATTTTTTCAAAATTATTAGTTTATAAGAACACATGCAAAGAAGTAAGTGATATATAACAGAAACTGGTTAGCATTGAATGATTTTTTTTGGCCAAGATTTCCAGAGATTTAACTGCCAGAAGGGTTGAAAAATTTAGATTCACTAAATAGCATCTTTCACTTTGTGTTCACTGCTGACCTAATATTCATCTTCATAAGGGTGGTCAATTATAAGACTGTTGATATAATTACACAGTAAGAAGAACAAGAAAAAGAAATTAAGAA
>NW_026938706.1:0-8447 GCF_032062105.1 Saccostrea cuccullata
TTAACATTCCTTAGCAGATGATGAAAGTTAAGATAAATTTCCATTTTATAAAATAAAAGATGTGCCAGATTATGTTTTCAGTTAATATTGTGTACAATTAAAGTGTGGAAAAACATATAAGTAAACGATTTTCAAACACCTCCTTTTACAACATTGATTTCTCCTTTGAAATGTATAAAACTCATTTATACCATGATCTACACTTTATACGTGTGTCCCTGAAACATGCATCTTTATGTAAAAAAAAAAAAAATCATTAAAATTTGCGTTTTAAGCTTTCTTCCTCATTAATTTAATTAATTAGTAAATTATTTTTATTAACTGTCATTATTTATTTAGTTTGTTACATAATTGTATTTTCTTCGTCTTGCTCTTCAAATTTTCCTGCAAAATAAAAGAAGAAGTGGTTTAACAGAATCCAAAAGCAATTTAAACAATAATATATCCCTTAAATACCCAAAACTAGCTGTGTTTATGAAAGATATATTCAGTATGATTTTCTTTATGAAATCATTTGGAATATTATGAGATGAACGAAATTCACAATATTAGAGAATAATGTGCGAATAAAATGGCACCTAATGACGCGCGGTAATCAATTTATCGACACGGCCAAGTGCTGTTATAGGACCAAAATAAGAATTTAATGCTTAAATCATTACCTATTTGCTGACTGTTATATCTTTTAGTGATGTCTGCACATGCAGCGTCCATCCACACAATGCCACCCTGAGGAGCAATGTGCGTGCTGTGTTGAACAGTCGGCCTGGGTTACGCATGCTGAAAAGGTCAACAGAGGTCAAGTACATCAAGTCTCTATATATAATGCAGTACTATATTTTTTAATTTAATTTAAACAATATTTTATTATGTATAAACGTAACAGGATTGGACAGCAGTCACTGCCTATATAAGTCCTTTCCACAATACAAAGATCAAAGTCATACATGTACAAGTAAATATTAGCTACATAACATTGAAAGATATATATATATATATATATATATATATATATATATATATATATATATATATATATATATATATTCAGTAGAATTGTATATAACAAGGCAAATTAAGAAGAAGAAGAGAAAAAAAAATATGCATATATATATATGAGCTGATGATATAATTTAAATTCATATTTTAACATAATTTTATATGACTGGCAATTATATTAAGAATTGTATAATTAAAAAAAAATTAATAAGAAAACATAAATAGGTTTTGGTTCTGTGGTTTGACAGTTGAAAAACAAGAGCAGATAAAATATCATGCAAATCGCTTTGTAGTTGCAATAAATTCTTAAACAAGTTTAAATATTGCAATATTTTGGTTGTATGTAAGATTAATGTCTCCATTTAAAATAAGTTGTAAAGATAAAGGCATTGGTAATTGCAAAGTATTAAAGTTTTGCATTAGGTTCTGTCTTTGCATACAGTATTTGGGACAATTCATAAAAAAGTGGTATGATGTTTCTGAACTAAACCCGTACATGTCACAACTTTTATCTTCCTTTAAAAAATTATTAAATAAGTCCGCATTTAAATTACTAGCATTATTTCGCAGTTGACAATGCAATATATTCATTTTACGACTTCCATAATTGTAATATTTCTTAGGTTTTATGCAGTATATATTCTTTATGGCAGTCTTGAATGATGTAAGTGAAAAAAGGGTTCCAATATTAAATGGTAAATCATTCCAAAGTCTTATAGTTGAAGGGAGGAAACTTTTCATAAATGAAGTTGTTTTGGCTTGTGGAATATGAAATGTAAGATTGTCCTGATTCCTTAAGGGATAAGAATTATCTGGTAAAATGCACTGTTGTAATAAATCTTGCAAATACTGAGGTGCTATTCCATACACTATTTTATAAAATAACACTAGTTTATGTATTTTTCTTCTTATTTCGAGAGTATCCCAACCAAGCTCTTCATAAAGCTTTGATCTTGATGAATTAATTCTTAAACCGGTTATTATTCGTGCAGCTGCAACTTGAACATCTTCAAGTAATTTTGCATCTCTTTCAGTACAATTATCCCATACAATATCTGAATATTCAAGAACAGGACGAATAAAAGCAAAATATATTTTTATCAAAGCATCCCTCTTAAGTGTGTGCTTTAACATTCTTAAGATATTTGAACGATTACAGGCTTTAGCATGAATATCAAGTATGTGGGATCTCCAATTGCCATCCTGTTGAAATCTTATTCCTAAATGAGTATGTGTTTCAACATTTTTAATAATGGGCCCATCTTCACCAAACTTAATTTTTGGATGGCAAATATTTTTCCTGCTAAAATCTAGGTTGACTGTTTTACAAGGATTGAATTCTACTGCCCATATATTAGACCAATGTTTTATTTGTCCAAGATCCTTAGTTAATAAGTTTGCAGAATTATAAATATCACCATCAACTATGACATAAAGAGAGGTGTCATCTGCAAAAAGCCTTACAGGACTTGATACTTTTTTCAGATATGTCATTAATATACAATAAGAATAAAAAGGGACCAAGGACTGACCCTTGAGGGACACCTGAATTGGTAGCTCTAGTAGTTGATGAAAAGCCATCAAGAACTACTTTTTGAGTTCTATCAGACAAGTAGTTTTCAATCCAATTAACAATTTGTTCAGATATACCATAATATTTTAGTTTATAAAGGATACCTTTATGCCATACTCTATCAAACGTTTTTGAGATGTCACAAAAGACAAATCTAATATCTTTACCTTTATCAAGACTATATATTATTGTATGATATATTTCTAGTAATTGATTAGTTGTGGAATCACCTGGTTGAAATCCAGATTGATATTTATCAATTAAATTATTTTCAAGGCAATAATTATACAAGTGCTTGAATATGATTTTTTCTAAGATTTTACATACAACTGAGGTTATTGATATTGGCCGATAGTTATTAACATCTTGTGCACTTCCTTTATTCTTATAGATGGGAGTAATTTGTGAATTTTTCCAAATATCTGAAAGTTGCCCAATAGTAAGTGAATAATTGTATAGTTTGGTAAGGGGTTTTACTATCGAGTTAGTTATATTTTTAAGAATCAAGGGTGACATACAGTCAGGACCTGGAGGTTTTGTAACATTTATAACTTGGAGCTGATCCAATACTTCCTGCTCTGTGATAACAAAATCACCAAGTGAAAAGTTCAATGGTGGTCCCGGTCCATGTAATGGTACCTCATTTTCATTGTAAAGGGTTGATACTCCAGCAAAATATTCATTAAGTGAGTTAGCTTTTTCAATAGGGTGAAAGTATGTATGATTTGAGGACTTTAAATGTGGTGGTGGTTTGTTTTTATTATTTTGTTTGGATAAAGATTTAACTATTCTCCACCATTTTCCAGGGGGTATAGATTTATCTATTTGGTCTGAAAGTTTTTGGTTGAGTCTATCTCGTGAAACTCTAATTTCGTCAATTACTTTGTTTCTTAAATTGCGGTAATGTCCCCAGTGTTGAGCATTTTGAGTTTTCACTGCTTTCTTGTGTATACGATTTCTTTTCCTCATTAGTTTTCTGATAGAATTATTCATGAAAGCTTTATCTCTGGGACGGATTGTTATGGTTTTTGTTGGGATATGTTTTTTAATGCATGCTTTTACTTTGTTTACAAAATTAGTATTTATCTCATTGATGTTATTAGAATTAAAGACATCACTGTCCCAGTACGATAATTAACATATATACCATAATTTTGCATATCATTTAATTGCTAGACATAAAATATATGTCCTAGAACTGCGATTAGGAATATTTGAAAAATTATGAAACTCCTCTCTAATTTAAACAAACTATTCGACCTTTAAGAAGTTTGACTTTTGACGAGACGGACGACTTTCATTTTTTTTTTTGTTCAGGTATGCAGGACTACGGCGAATTTCGTCAGATTTCAGTATTAACCAAAACGTTCTGTGCCTTTAATTTTTCAATTGTTTTTGTTGTTTCAATTGTTTTGTTTTGTTTGTTTTTCTTCATGTAGTAATGCCCAAAGATAATGTTCATAAAACTATATTTACATCCACTGAATATTTTTTTCCTTTATTTCTCATGAAGACCATTGCCATTAATCAGTGCATGAACAACACTGAGCAAGCCACGTGTGTAGTTTTCTTGAACAATGGCTGTTCCATCAGTTTTACATACGATGACATATTCATCTTAAAATCAATAGTTAACAAATTTTATTTTACTTTGAATGATTTTTTCATACAGATATAAATATAAACAATAAAATGCTTTCTTTGGTTGTTAGTACAGGAATTAACGTCGCAGCAATTGCAAAAAAAATTACATAAACCCGCTTACGCGGGTTATGTATATTTTTCTGCAATACCTGGGACATTGAATCCCGTACTAACAACCAAAGAAAGCATTTTATTATTTTAATTAGATTGCTTTTAGAGCAAACAATTCCCTTTTACTTATACATTAAATCTGAGATAAATTTATGTACGTTATAACATGTTCTTTAAAAAATATACTCACATCCATGTCCGTGACCACCACCACCATGTGACGGATTGCACGTGCACTGGCCGGCCTGACACGTGACGTCATATCCGCTATCACAGATGACATGTGAACAATCATCGTTATGATGGCACATCTCGGACATAACCAGTGCTGTAATTATATAATTAAGAGAAAGATGGTAATTTTACAAACAATGTATGCAGTCTTATGTATGGTTTCTTTGCACGTTCAAAGATTCAACAAGCCGCCATCTCTTTTACAATACAGACATACTTAGGCTGAGAAATAGTCTGTCATCAGAACATTCTAATATGCCCCATATAAAGTACCTTTTGAACGAATGTTTCTTTGATTCCAATATAACAAATATATAAATATATATTTGAATCAGGACATTTCCTGTTCTGAAAAATCGTAACAAATTATGTGGTCAGTCTTTTTGCCTAAACTAGAATCAGATTGACATGACTCCTTTGCTCAATATATCATTGATCATTGAGGAAAAAGGGGGAGGGGAATAACGAACAGCATTCGAAAATGTTTTAAAGAATTTAATTTTGTAAAAAGTTTGTAAAACACCGCTCCATTAAAATTTCACAGCAGGGATCAGATGCCGAGAAGGAGTAAGCATCCCATTCGACAGGTCACACCCGCCATAAGCCCTAGATATTTTGTCAGGTATACGGAGTCTGATTAGGTATTTAAAAATGGCCTAAGTTGGTATGAAACACGACAATCAACATACAGCTTTATTTTGAAACATAGTCATTATATCGACCTTCAGGAATATATGTATATTTTATTTTATTAGAACCAGCTGAAACCAGCAATAGGCGTCTACATAATAAAGTTATTTGATAAAAGGAGGAAAGAATATTTTGATTCCTTTTTTTTTCAAATTCATGTCTTTAAAATTCATGACAGAAAAATAGTTTTTGGTATAAACATGGCTTTGTTATTAGTATTAGCGTGTTAACTGGTTCATGTTTAACTAATGATGTACATACCTGCAAGAGAGCAGATGGTGATCACAAACAAGGTCTTCATGTTTTCTTTTCTTTCAAACCTTGGAACTTGAGCTTTCAAATTGCAGATGGAAATGTCAGCGTGCCCTTATATATCTGACAACAACCTTGGCCAAATCTTAAGTCTTACAGCATGTCCCATGGAATGGTTTACGGATTACGGGTTTCTATGATTAGAATATTGGTCAGTCTACGTGAAACCGACATCATTATGCAAGGTCACCAAGGTCAAACATATCAAAATAAGAATGGGCAACAATATTTGATAAAGTCAGTCGATGGGTTAGGATAATTTTGAGAAATTTCTCAAAATACTAGTATGTCCAAATGGATCAGTATACCAGTAGACATTGTATATACATTGTGTGCACTGTCTGCAGTTGACATTATAAGTTTTATTCAATAAAAATGGAAACCGTTTTCATAGATTTTGTCAAGAAAATTAAATTTGAATTAATATACGAATTTTATATATTTATTAACAATAAAAACAAATACGCAGTCAAACATTACTAGGTAAGAGGTATTGAAGTCATAGAAATTCTAGCTGACTGTATCAATTACTTTAGCAAAATTATGGGGTTTCAGCTCAAATGAACCGAGGCTCAAGTGAGTGTTTTTGATCACAATTTGTCTGACATCCATATACATGTCCGTCTTTAAACTTTTTTACTTCTCTTTCAAAACTGTACCGGGTCAGCATCATCAAAACTTACAAAAAAAAGCATCCGTGAATAAAATATTTAAATTTTACATAGAAATATACTGTATACGAAAAAAAATTCCTTAACTACAAAAAATACTGAGAATGAAAGATATGGAGATAACGAACAATATTCAATATCAAAAGTCCATAAAAAATACAACTAGGAGCAGAGCAAACACGGACCTCTAAAACATCAGATGTGGGATCAGGTGCCATGGAGGAGTTAGCATCCCCTGCCGACCGGTCACACCCGCCGTGTGCTCCTTGTCATGATCGGGAGATAACGGGAAAATCCGTCGTCTATTCGTTGTAAAAATAGTGGACTAACAATAAGTATGAAAAAACGTCAGTCAGCATTTGACTCAATGATAAATTGTACTTGCTGACAAGGCCATTGTATCGACCATAGAACTTACGAAATGATGACATTAAACGAGACTTCTGATATTCTTGTTTCATCAACCTGTTTGTCAATAATTTACCTCGTTTTAGAAATTGTTCAAACGCAGTGCATGCTCTTGCGTATCGAAACAAGTGAGATATACATGTATAAACTCCGTATGCAGGTGATGAAGGTATATTGCTGCTTAAGTAAGGGAAGTTGAAAATATAATAGTTAAAGTCATCACGTTTATCATAGAGCTTGGTTGGTAGATTAACATTTTTCAAGTAAAATATCCAAATATGAAACAGATGTGTCAGATTCTATGGTATCTTCTATCTCAAGCTCAGCAGGATATATCGTATCGACATAAATACCATTGTTAATTGACAATACGTCGTCGGTATATCTAAATGTCGAGCTGAAGGCCACATGCATCAAGTGTTCTCTTCTTTCCACGCATAAGATTTTGCACAAATTCTGCTTCATATGAATACAGAAATAGTTCTGCTAATAACGGGGCGTAATCGGTACTCATGGAAACTCCAATAGATTGTTGGAAGACCTGGTCATCAAACACCACATAGATATTGTCAATCAGAAACTCAAGCATCTTTCTGATGTCAGAGTATATTTGTGTGTACAATCAGAATGTTTTTAACAAACTAATTTTGCAAATGACCAATGACAAGGTAATTAAATTTACGAGTTCCATTTTTATTGAAAAATCAGCTGTCAATGATATCAAAAAGCCCGGACTTAAATTTATCATGGGTAATGGTTGTGTATAAAGTTGAAAAGTCGTAAGTTTTTAAGCTGTTCTTGTGATTTGAAATTGCCCAAAAGTTCCTTGGAATTTTTAAGTACCCACTACTGGTTATCACCACTTTTTGAATACATGTATATTGTTGCACAGTGCTCCGCGTCTTGAAGTTTCTCCTTCACTACTGTTGATATCTTAGTGAGAAGTAAAGAAAGAGGCTTGGTTGAACATTTACTGGAACCCGCAATGTATCTTTGTTTGTAAGGATTCATATGTAGTTTCGGAATTCAATATATATGGTAGTTCAAATTCATTTTGGTTCTTTGGGACATTAAAAATATTCAAAACTGACATATGATTTTGAAGAATTTCTTCCTTAGAAAGGGAACTAAAAGTATACAGATATATGTATGTATATATAGCGGTTTCCAATAAATGTTCTACAGAGCCTTTTTATTAACTCTGCACTACTGCATTAACAGCAAAAGCGGAAAGAAAAAACTTTATGAGTACCGCTGTACAATAATACAATATTTTCGAGAATTGGTATAAATCAGATGTAGATAATTGAAATTACTAGGAACTTTGGAAATTTGGAATCTTAAATCATTTTTGATAGTTTGCCCTATCATGACAAGGAGAACGGGGGGGGGGGGGGGGTGATTGGTCGACATGGAATGAAAACTCCTCCCTGACAACTGATCCTGTAGCTCTGATGCTTTGGTCTGATTCCAATTTGTATTGTTTCAAATGAAGTTTAGAGTTTGATAACTTTCATCTCCATATTTCATTCTTCTTCTTATGAACAGAAAGGTCATATGATAAGTCATATTAAGATGGAACCATCTACGTAGATCCAAGTTTGTTCCAATATTGGTCTAGGTGTGTAGCCTAGGATGAGGCTACAGTAGGGGATTAAGATGTGTTTCTTCTCCTGCAAAAGTGAAATTTTTAAAAATAGGTCAGGATATTCCACTGGACTTTTAAAAACTGAAGACACGATCTGTCACATCCGTTTTATATTTAGATACTTGACTATAGGAGAAAGATAAATGGCAAAGTTGCA
>NW_026938707.1:0-8651 GCF_032062105.1 Saccostrea cuccullata
TATATATATTGGGTATTCGAGTGACCTATCTGCGTCCTTAAAGGGAAACGGACAGTTTTAGCTAAAATTTTCTAAATTAATTTTTCATTTTTGTTATGTTAACAAATATTTAAGGTATTTTATTGATCAACAAAAATTTGAACTTCAGTACAAGATGTCCGGATACAAGGCAGATTTAGAACTCCAAAAGTTTGTTATGTAAACAGGGTCCATGCCACGTTTTTTTTTTTCACCGAGGTTAAACATACCAATGTATATTCGGTAAAAGTAGATTTTTAATTCGAAATACGATTTGACAGCTCCTATCGATTTTCTTGATCTCATTTTGTAATAAATATCATATTTTTTTCTATATGTTTTTAAAAACAATGCACGAGCCTTGTTTACATAATCAAAAATCTTGGTTCTGTATCCCCTTTGTTAATCATCAAATGATGTTCAAATCCGTGCTGATCATTAGAATTAAGTCATTAAGGAATTGTAAACATTAAATTTGTTTGTTTGTTTTTTCTTTAATCAGTTGAAACTTTGTCAAGCTACAGCGTCCTTAAAATGCCTACCTGATGTCGTCCGATCTTAACATAACCTGTAGTTAATTCTGTTTTATTTATGTCTGTCACTATTTCACAAACGAATCCAGTAAGGTAGTAATTGACACCATTACACCAATCTTGTCTGGTTAAACACTCACGGACACACTGCTCTGGCCCCACTGCATCGACCACAACTACAACTGGACCGATGTATCGCTCTCCATGTATGGCATTATTGAAATCACAACACTCACAGGGTATAAGAGAAATGGTTAGTAATGTGATTAAGACATTCGACATTATTTGAAGAGGTAGTCAAAATTTTCAAAATATATGTTTCGTTTCTGACGTCGTTTAATACGAGAATTATATGCGCTTGACTTGTACCACCGAAATATGAGTAAAATATTGACGAATAACTACCGGCGTAATACAACAATAACCACTCATTTAATCATCGTTTATCTTTTAAAATTTTTTTTAACAATTTTTTCCTCATTTATTCTAATTGTACTCCAAAATGCATTACCCACAGGGTCCATTTAAGATTTAATCCATTTTGACAATATTTAAGTAGCATATGATTACAGTGCATTTCTAACAAATTAAGAAGGCAGACAATATATTCACCTAATATTTCTTCCTGACAAATATGAGAACCATGGCTAAGGTTAATGGAAACGTTTTTTCCGATCTCCAATCAAAAAAATCTATAAAATGCATTGATAAGTTTGTTATTTTAGTCATCAGAATTTGTCCCTTTAATACTAGATTTTGGACAGAATTTTAGTATCGCGAAGAATATTCACACTTTTCGCAAAGATATTTTTCATTCCGATCAAACACCTTTTTATCGAATTTAGCTGACATTGTAATAAATTTCCCGAAATTTCTTTTGAATTTAAAGATACGCGTACAAGTATCGTCTATCAAAAGTCCAAGAACACAACCTCTTATCTTAAAAGTCGATCTGTTCATGTTCCCGAAATTAACCAAATTGCTGTAAACGTATTACATTTGGCTGTGTATTCTTCTCAGCAGCTTTAGTGGAAAGAGACTTCTGCTAATTCAAGTACAACGCTAAATGTCTTGCACATATACTCATGTATACGAAAAGGAAGACATGCGCTAAATCAAATCTACGCTAACCTGTGCAAAAATAAATTTCCACCAAAGACAGTACACGCCAAATATAATACATGTACATTTACAGTATGTAATGCTGATCAAAAATTGGAAGCACTTAAATATCTTCAATAGACAAGTGATCTTAATTAATTAACTATTTTATCGAAAAAGTTAAATCAGAACTTAAGATTTCATCGAGAAGCAAATTATAAACGCTTGTTACATCACCACGAACGAAATAAATCAGCAAACCCTGAGCAAATACGCTTTGTCGTTTTTATTCCATTACTTCTCAAAATAATCTAGTTTGAATTAGAATATTTCTACATTTTTTATTGAGAGAGTAAATGCTGTTTGGTGCGATTGCATAAATATCGATTTTTTGTTCTTCGAAAATATAATAGAGAGGATATAGGCCTGTTACAAAACTTTTATTTTTTTGTAGATCTGTAAAGTGGAGTGTTCTTTCTTATTCATGCGAGGTTCACTGCCATTTCTACCTGCAACTCGGTTTACATTATTGGAATAAACCTACCATTGCAAAAAATGTTTGCAAGATTTTATAAATCTTGCAAATCAATGAAGTTTTATTAATATCTCTAAATAAAATTTATAGTAAGCATGACATTGAACATATAATCCAGAGCGAAGTGGTCTTACATGAACACGTAAAGTAAAGAAAAATAAAGTGTCAGGAACGTTTTATTGAATTATTTTAATTGAAACCGGAAAAATATTTCAAGTGTGGCTCAGATTATATTTGACAGGAAGAAGCTTTATTAAGTTATATATCATTGTAAAATTGAAATTCCAAGAGACAATTCAGGACTATGGAAACGTGCATATGGTGAAATAAATATATTTACTTAAATCTTACCAGATGCTTCTGGAAAAAGTCGTACCACATATTTTTGTCGTATGTCTTTAGAAATTTGGATATGAACATGTTGTTTTCACCGCCTGCTCTAAATATGGAGATTTGAAAATATTAAACATAATAGACGAATGGCAATTGTATGTATTATTTTATTATCCACTCTTCTATTTTTTGGTGATTGTTGTGATTTCAATACGAATCCAATACATGGAGAACGATACCTCGGACACGCTGTAGCTGTGGTCGATGCAGTTGGACCACGACAATGTATCCGGGAGTGTTTGATGAGATATACTTGGTGTAACGGTGTAAATTACAACCACAGTGGATTCGTGTGTCAGATAGTGACAGATATAAACGAAACGGAATTAACAACGGATTCTTTTAGAATTGGGCGACATCAGGTATGTATTTTTGGAAAGTGAATAGACAACAGATTAAACAATACATCCAGTTAAAAAATGAAGTATATTTCCATTTTTTTGGTTAATATATCATCCAGTTTGAAATGTTAATTTCAAATTCAGAAGTCAGCAGTTGCTGGTAGAGGGCTTAAAAAATAAATTTGGCGAATGGGATCAGTGGCTATTTGGGATTTTTATACCCGCACTTTCTAAAGAAAGTTCGGGTATATTGTTGTTACTCATGTCCGTCCGTCCGTCTGTCACATTTTTCTTCCCTGAACTCCTCCTACATTTTACACAGTAGCTTAATCATCTTTTGGGAGATGGTTGGTGGGGTCATGTAGATGTGCAGTAAGGTTTTGGAATTTTGATTTTGCCCCGGGGGGTCAAATGGGGGTCGAAAAATGACGTTTTTAATGCAAAAAGCCCCGTCTTCCCTGAACTCCTTCTATATTTTACTCAGCAGCCAAACCAGATTTTGGGAGATGGTTGGTGGGATCATGTAGATGTGCAGTAAGCTTTCGGAATTTTGATTTTGCCCCAGGGGGTCAAATGGGGGTCGAAAAATGACGTTTTTAAGCAAAAAGCTCCGTCTTCCCTGAACTTCTCTTTCATTTTATTCAGCAGCTTAATCATCTTTTGGAAGATGGTTGGTGGGGTAATGTAGATGTGCAGTAAGGTTTTGGAATTTTGATTTTGCCCTGGGGGGTCAAATGGGGGTCGAAAAATGACTTTTTTAATGCAAAAAGACCCGTCTTCCCTGAACTCCTCTCGACTTACATTTTACTCAGCAGCCTATTCATCTTTTGGGAGATGGTTGGTGGGGTCATGCAGATGTGTAGTAAGGTTTCTAAATTTTGATTTTGCCCCAGGGGGTCAAATGGGGGTCAAAAAGTGACGTTTTTTATGCTAAAAGCCCCATCTTGCCTGAACTCCTCTTACATTTTATTCAGCAGCCTAATCATCTTTTGGGAGATGGTTGGTGGGGTCATGTAGATGTGCAGTTAGGTTTCGATATTTTCATTTTGCTCGGGGGGTCAAATTAGGGTCGAAAAATGACGTTTTTTATGGAAAAAGCCCCATCTTCACTAAACTCCTCTTACATTTTATTCAGCAGCCTAATCATCTTTTGGGAGATGGTTGGTTGGGTCATGTACATGTGCAGTTAGGTTTCGGAATTTTGATTTTGCCCGGGGGGTCAAATGAGGGTCGAAAAATGACGTTTTTTATGGAAAAAGCCCAGTCTTCCTTAAACTCCTTTTTTGTTTTAAACAGTGGTCTTATCCTCTTTTGGGAGAGTTCACTCTTTTGAAATTTTGTTAAAACATCAAGGTCAAGGGGTAAAAAAATCATAGCATGTTGGGAGCATCTTGTTATGGGTAATGTTCACTTGAAATGTGAAAGTCGAATCTCTTCTCAATGAAAAGGAAATACAACATTAATGAAAACTAAGTTAAACTTCAAGGTCAAGGTCACAGAGTCAAAAAGTCATGATACATTTGGAAAGGTCTTATCACAGGTAATATGAATGCCTTTTCATTTATCTTTCAAAATGATCAATTCAAAGCAATTAATTTGTTTATGAAATTAGGTCAAACTTCAAGGTCATGGGTAATGAAAATCATAGTGTATTTAGAATGGTATTGTCCCATTTAATACTAATACACATGTTTAATATAAAAGTCCTGTCTCTTCTCATTCAAAATATACAACCATGATGACCAAGGTTAAATTTATTGTGACAGATGGGCAGATTGACAAACAAATGAGATTAAATGTACCCTACCTTTAGCAAAAATGGGGGTCAATAAATGTCTTTGCTGTTCTTGAGAAGAAGATTTATGTTGGAAAAAGTCCCCTCCATATTTAAATGTAAATTGGTTGAAATTGGCCCAGTGGTTCTTAAGAAGTTAATGTGAAAAGTTTGCAGACAAACAGATGGACAACAGAAATCAGTACATTTCAGAAAACAGTATGCTTATAAATAGTTAATCAAGGTGCTTTGGGTAGCAAAATAAAGCTAAACTGGTATATCTAATTCATCTGCAGAGCTTAGTATATTTTAATATGCACAACCTTTTCAACTCTTATCATAATTATTTTTTAAGATTTATATCACCATGTCTCATTCAAGGGAGAACTAGAGATATGACCAGATTTATATCTGTTGAATATAAAATATGTACATGTATACTGTGTTTTTTTAGTAATTTGTTTGTTTGTTGTGACAGCAACTGTTATGGCAGCTTTTGGCAAAGGTTGAAGTTTCTCAAATGTAAGTCAAACTCCAAGGTCAAGGTCAAAGGGTCAAAATTGTTGGTATCAAAGGGAAAGTCATGTCACAAGGAATACACATGTGAAAAAAGAGAGAAATCCCTAGAACTTCCTCACCTGTTCAAAAGTTATTGCCAAGGTTAAAGTTAAATTGGGTTCAACTCTAAGGTCTAGGTAAAAAATAATTATACCTGTTGAAAGTTCACAATGATTACACATGTTAGAGCATGAAAGTCCTAGCACCACCTGTTCAAAACTTAGGCCAAGTTTAAGGTATTTTTCTCGTAAAAGTGGGTCAAACTCCAAGGTCAAGAGATCAAGAGGTCAAAATTGGTGGTACCCATTAAAAGGTTTTGCCAAAAGAAATTTACCTATGAAATATTGAAGCCATGTGTTCAGCCCAATCCACTTAAAAAATATGGGCAAGTTAAAGTTTCCGTGGACAGACAAACATACATAAACATAGGAAACAAAATATGTATATATAGTCAAATGAAAACATTTTCTACTATTATGGAGTCATAAGATCAATTGTCATTTCAGGTACAGGGAGTCAGTGGCTAGGGAGATCAGACACCCCCCCCCCCGGAAATAGCAGTATTTAAATAAGACTATGTACTGTAGAGAATAAAAATGACTTTGGACAACCTCCCCCTTAGAAAACAGGGACTCCACCATCATTGTTTTTATTATTATTTTTTTATTTGCTTCTCAGGAAATCTTGGGCTGATTTTTTTGACTGAGGTGTGACACCCCCCTCCCCTTTCTGAAAAAAAATTCTGAATCTGCGTCTGTATATACTGAATGTCTGCAATGGGAGATAACTTGACAATGTGAAATTTGTCGACTGTGGCATGCGATGATCTTTGACCCTTTTTGAACTTCAACCTAACCATTTGCATTTATTTATTTTTATGCAATCTATACTAAATCTTGTACTTACCGAATGTCATAGGTCGTGACAACGAATTCATGAAATATAATCCATATAATCCAATTTGAATTAAAACACAAATGATTTTAACTGACCACACTGCATCGTCAGCATACATGTGCTAAATAATCTCATTCGACAAACCTTTGCTGATTCCGTTGCCAGTATGAATCGGCCGAGGTGTGCCGAGAGGTGATATCTATAAATATGATAATGGGACTGACGCAAACCCAATGTGAATGTAGAAAATAAGATGTTAACACGTAAAACTATTCAGTACAAGAACAAATTTCAAACTATCATAATAAACTATGTTTTAACATAACTTTGCCATCTAGGTCTATTTTTAAAAAAAATGTGAGAGTGAGAGAGAGAGTGTGTGGGGGGGGGGGGGGGGAGAGAGATAAGCATTGACAAATTAATCAGGTTGTATTTTCAATGGGTTTTTTTTCCCGACCAAGTACTAAAATCAGTTTGCACATTTTGATAAATTCATCAAAAACGCTTTGTACTAAAGTAATATTTATGTCGTTGAGAAAGTAAATTTAAAAAGTTCCAAATTATGGGCAAAATATTTATCTGAATCTAATTAAGTAATTTACTTCAATCATTAATTAAATTCTGTTATTTCAGACTGGTAATGAATTAAGTATTCAACATATGTGAGGCTCATAGATCATATGGTCACCTGAAAATTTTATGTTCAATTTGACGAATACATGTACGGTGATAATTATAGAATTATTTTGACTTCTTCCTTGGAAAGTCCAATATGAAGGAGTGTGTATTTAGAGGCAAACACCATAGTGCGGGTATTACTGTCTCATGACAGCATCTAGTTCCCCTTGCAAATACTTCATACGTCAAGGGACATCAAGTTTACGGTCTTATCCGAAATACTCAGCATTTAACCCCATAGCCTCGTTCCCTGTCCCAGTTACGCTTCGTGACACTAGTACTCCCCTCTTGGCAACGATGACCCACGGAAACAAATTATCGCCAAAACTACCTCTATCGAGATTTGAACCTGCAAATTGCAAATCAACTTCGTACTGCATGTGTGACTCAATATATAGCTCTTTAATCATTGCGCCATTGACTACCGGGTCACATTATCAATTTCTCTGTATTCTTTGCTATAATGCTTGAATAAGCAAATTAATTTGAAAAAGCATTCTGAAAGTATTGCACAAGCAATTCATTTCCCCTACCGGGATCTGCTTTTCTCTTCAGGATATGCTCGTTTTGAACATTAAATTAGTACGTCACGAACCGTTATCGTTATCCAGTATCCTCATAAGAAAAAATTTAAAATGCCACAATTTTTTTCAAATATCAATGAAAAACTTGATCAATAACTTATTAAGATACACTCTCTTATCAAAAATCAGCTCAATATCTGCAAGCGTTTAGAAAAAAAAACGTGCGGAAAACCAAGTGGGACAAACTGACGGACAGGGGGACAGCTAGACAGACGGACAAACTCAGAGGAAACCTATAGTCCCCTCAACCGGTAGAGAACTAAACAGATACAAGAAGCGAGAACGAGATTTCGCCAATATATAAAAGTTTAAAATTAATTTTTAAAATGTTTCCATAATTATAACAATTTCATGTAAATTAATTACTCGTAAATGTAATATTATCTTTAGAAATTTATCAATTTAAATTAATTTAAATTTTAAAAAAATGTATTGTCTTTTACTCAGTGACATCCATCCTGATCACTATATTTGCAATCATGTAGTTTTACGTCCCATTCGAGAATATTTCACTTATAATAATATATAGACATACACCGGTGAATGGCTTCAAACTCTGAACTTACATGTACACCCATTGAGCAGTGAGAGATCGATCTTCATCGCGCCAAGTTCTTGTGACACGGGATCTCGCTTTTAAGGTCTGATTGGAAAGACCCGCATCTTTTACTTGAAAGCACTGAGCGCATGTCGAAGGATAACTTATTACATATTTCTTTGACGACCCAGGTCAGTCCAGCCGAGATTCAACTCACGACCTTCCGAACACGGAGCGAGCGCTCTACTGATTGAGCTACCGTGAGGTTATTTATAGTCTGGTAAAACATTATTCCAGATGTCAGAGTGACGTCCTTCGCCGGCTATGACGACTTATAAGTACGGATCAAACATTGTATTCAGTGCTTACTAAAAATTTGATTAATTAAGTATTACTAACGTTTTATCCTTTTAGATGAAAATTCAAAGTGCTGGATGTCTGTCTTGTTCGCCATTTGAAAAATGTGTCGAACTATCTAACAATAAAACAGTTTGTGTCAAAGGTTGGTATACTCCCTGACAATTTCTTTTTTTACTTTCTTATCATGTATAGGACATTTGAAAACTTTGTTTCTTTAAAAAAAAACTTTCTCTATACACTGTATTTTCTTTAAATAAATTAATTAGAGATTTTTTTTATTTTATTCCAATCCTTTCAAAAGTAATCTATTTCATTTCAAATAAAATTTCAGAAGCTGATCC
>NW_026938708.1:0-86528 GCF_032062105.1 Saccostrea cuccullata
ATTATTATTAAAAAATCAAAATGTTTTTCTATGCGTGGCCAACCAATTTTGATAATTACAGAGAATTGATATTAAATTTCACAGATGTATCCCTTGTGTTAAGACCTTTCTTACCTTCTTACCTTTGGTATCGCGAAATTTGACCTTGAAACCATGGCTTTGGTGTTTGAACCACTTTCACCAAATATTGTTGAACATCAATCATACCCATAACTTTTGAACAAGTGTTGTTATTGCTTTCATTTTCCTCATGCGTATTCATTGTGAAAAAGACTTTTCATTGAGTATAAACATATTTGACCTTCTGAACTTTGGCCTACTTGTAAAAAACTTTAACCTTGACCATAACTTTTGAACAGCTAACATTTAGGGCTTTCAACAGGTGTATTCACCGTGACATGACATTTCTTTGGATACCAACAATTTTCAACATTATATGTCCTTGACTTCAGAGTTTGACCCACTTACAAAGTTTTTTTCCGTAAACCTCATTCATATTTGGTATGTGTAAGGTTTCCAAAGCAGAAAAAAATGTAGATCTTCATAAGCGAGGTGTACGACTTTCCACAAAACAACTTTTGGCCTTATACATTGAACGTGTTCATGATTTTTTTTATTTTTTAGGTAAAATATCCCTTTGCTCCTATTTTCACCATTTTTGTTTAATTCCAAATATTGATTTTCATCAACAACAGTAGCATTAGATTCAAATGGAAAATAGTTTTAAGCATAAAGCGTTGCTTACTTTTTTACAAATGAATAATAGATCAAATCATGATGTAAAAAAAAATTGATATGGTAAATACAAGCATCAATTAAATTTTATCTCACAATAAAATTAGAAATATGAGGTATACATATGAAAATAATATTCACTCTCACACCTATCTAATTCTCATTAGAAAACATACTGAAGCGTTGCTTTTTAAACAAGAGTTTTCTGTACTTCTAAAATAATACGCATCAATCAACAAGAGTTATCTGTCCATTATCGCCCTTGAGAATATTTTTAGTGAAACAAAATATTAATTAAATGTTCAAAAACAATTCTGCATCTGAAACTTCTGTAACAATTAAAATACTTATATTGTAAGAGAAAGATATATCTCAAATTACACAGTTTAAAGGAACTGAGTATAAATGTTTTGGATAAAATATTATAGATAATAATGAAAATGTTGGCAATAGAAACTAGAAATCAACATTTTTACGATAGAAAAACATCGCATGAGTTGACTATGAAATGGTCCTTATTTATATGAAATCTGTAAAATCTGAAATGTCAATTCATTGAATTTCATGGACAAATGTCTTCTGAAAGTTATCTCTTTTAGCAGAGGAATATGACACCTTAACACACGCTTCTGCAGTATGATATGCATACGCGTAAATACCAATTCAACATTTCCAGACTGTCCAGAACGTAAAATATCATGCTTCGTTTACAGTTTGTGTTGTACATGTAACAACCCTGAGAAGCTCTTTATTATGTGAAACGACAGAGTCGGAGAAATATTCTTGTTCCACATTTCTCTTTTATGATATGATTTTATAAATACTAAAGATGAACTCATTGGTCCCTCTTTTCGCTACTTTTACCTGATGAACGTATTAGAAAGTCCTTACCGCTATTTCTATAAAATATCTTTACTTCCTGGATTTGGTACCTCGCCCCGAGATTAACCCGCAACCATGCTTTTGACTGACCGTCATCAGTGTGTGAACAATAAAGGATGTTCTGACGAAGATCGGCATCGTTTGCTCTAGCTGGACAGTTGTGACCAAACATTGTACTCAACTCAACATAACTCCCGGGCTTCATTGCTAAATGTTCCGCATAAATCAAATATGAGGTTTGTACAATCATGATTATGAAACAGAAAGAAATACATCAATATTCGGCATAACTAGTGAATGCATTTGAAAACAAACTCATTGTTCTGACAATAGCATCATCAAAATATTTTTCAATATCCTGTTTTATTTTTGAAATTATTTATCATTATTAATATACATGTACGTTTAACATTTTCAAATAATCTGGGAGCAATAAACCCCACATGCAGGTAATTATACAATATTTCCATATGCAATAAGGAAATTGTATTAACAATGTTCATCATAACTTGAAATTGTAGTTTGTGATATCTAATAAAACATGCTAATGTGCAAATAGGAACAGATTTGTAAGACTCGGTTGGTCTGAATTAAAGTAAGAAATTAATTTAAAAAGACTACTTTGATCGATATCTTAAAGTCCTCAGCAAACCAAGAAAATTCTTTTCATGAAGATTTTTTTGGTAATAATGTTTCATTCATGATATCCATGTTTAGTAAAACGAGCTCAATTTTTACATTTAATAATACATGTATGTGTTTGTGAAACACTGTGCGCCTATAAGTCTCTATCACATGTAGTTCAAAAGTTATGGCAAAAGTACGAAAAAATAAATTTATAGCATTCAAGTCATAGTCAAGGTTACAAGGTCATTGACCTTGGTGTTGTTTGAAAGAGATTAATTAGTGGAGTATGTATATTAAATATGCAGTCTCTATCTTCTATGGTTCGAAAGTTATGGCAAAATAAGAAAATATCTATTTTTAGCAGACAGGTCACAGTCATGATCACATGGTCATTAACCTTGATGTCCTTTGAAAAAGCTTAATTATTGGAATACACATACCAAATATAAAGTCTCTATCTTTCGTGGTTCAAAAGTTATGGCGAAGGTTAAAGTTTGCAGAAAAACAATTATTATTAGCATATAGGTCATAGTCAAGGTCACAACGCCATTGACCTTGATGTCATTTGAAAGAACTTACGTAGGGGAGTATGCATTCCAAATATGAAGTCTCTATCTTTAATTGTTCAAAAGTTATGGCGAAGGTTAAAGTTTGCAGACAAACAAAAAACAAACAAACAGACAGACAGACAGACAGGACAAAAACAACAAAATACGCCCCAGATTTATCAATCCGGGCGCATAAAAAGTATGAAAGTCCTTATTAATCGGAATACATGCATCACTGTTAAGGCAGCGGAACTTGAAAAATGGATTTTTTATTTATTTATTTTTTTTAAACTTTTAAGAAAACGCTGAGTGCATCTTATTTCATATAAAAATAAGTATTCACGAGGCGAATTTACACGTCTTCATATGATACTTTAATAAATATTAAGTACAGGCCCTTGTACGCAAGAAATAGCGGAAAATTAATGGATGTGATGTCATTAACTGAGAGCTTTATGTAATTTTGTATATGAAAAAAGGTCAGATATCTTTTAGTCCAGATCCAAAAATAAACTTAAACATGTTTCTCTACCCGGGATAATGTTTGTTTAGATTGTTAAGACTAGAAATTAGCCCATAGGATTTTAACAGCTTTATGTTTTTCATCATTAAAGTATCTATGAGCTGATGAATTATAAAAAATGAGAGTTACATACCGTAACAAAAATCCATTCTAAACAATATTAGAACATAAATATATATGTAAAAGAGGACAGCCATTTTCAAATAAGGAAGTTAGAATACGTTCGATTAAGTATATGGGTTTTAAAATGCTAGAGTGCATTCAATTGAGTTGTTTCGTAACTAGGTTGAACTTTTTTCTTGAGTAGTTGGGGCCTAAATAGGGGATGACTCTTTCTATTTCTGAATGACATAAAAGCCGTGTTTAATATTATTTTTTAAGATTCAAGCATCCTCAGTTGATACAAATTCAAATTTCTTTAAATCATGCACCTTGAAATAGAATTGAGCGTATAAAGAACAAAAATATCAAGTTGTGTAGATTGAATGTAGTGCAAACAGTGGCTTCCTGGGGTGGGGTTTGACCTTGATATGGGTTTTAACTTTTACGCTATTTTTTGTTTATTTAAAATTTCCAAAAATTGAATTAAAAATATTTGTCTTAAAACAACACAGTCATCATATGCAAGCATTTAGACGACGCAAGAATTCCTGAGTCGAAGTAACCATAATACTAAGGTATTGTAAAAGTAGATTAATTTTTTTTTTATTTTAAACGTTTTATACACGTAATTAAGAACATGTAAAAATTAACAGGTAAATTCCATCTTGTTTTAAGCTAGCCCCAAAAGGAATGTGTAAAATTTTTAATAATAGATTAATCTATTATTAAATAAGCATCTCCATAGACATGTACTACATTTAGCAGTGCAAATACAAGTTCATATTTCCAAGCTGTTATCTACATGCTCTACGTCATATTCAACCTCTCTGGAGACCTCATGTTTGATGTTTAATGTTTATATCTTGATATGCCTCTAGAGATAAAAATATGTTTAAAAAACGTAAAGTCTGAGGTAGTATACAAGTAAAAACTTTATTTTTTTTTTATTCTATTTTTCTTCCTATTTGTTAGACATTACAAAATAATTGTTAGAGTTTTCGGGGAAAATGGGTCAAACTTCAAGGTGAAGAAATCAATCACGGAAAAGCATTTTCACAAGAAATTACCGTCAAAATTAATAATAGGTATTCTTAAGCATTCAAAAATTATAACCTATGTAACAGTTATTGTGAAAGATGGACTGACAGACACACATCGATTTATTTTTTTAGGGGGAGAAATGAGGAAGAGTTTCACAGTCAATTTATGAAAACTTCCTTTATTTAGTTATCTGTCCTCTTATCGCAGATTTGTTGAATAAAGAAAATATTGGTATGTCAAAAATAGAATTATTTTTTTCCGCAGCATTTTTTATCTGATATCTTGTTTTTTAAAGTGGTTCGAATTAGAATGAAAGAACTAAAAAGCATTTGAGCGTCACAAGGGTAATCGTTGGTGATGTATTCAAATGGATCATTAAAAGTTTCCTCTGTGATTCATTATATAACATGTCGATGATTAAATCTTATACAGTTCTTCAAAAGTCTGATTTATTTAATAACACATATCACATACTATTAGTCCATTTAATTTATTTTGACACAGGAAATTCTTAGTATTTATGTTACTTTTTATATATCTTGGGATGGGGTGGGGTGGGGGGGGGAATAGACGAAATTTCAAAATAAAATATAGCTTACATTTTGTGTAGATCCTTTACAGGACACAAAAGTGCATGTGTACAAGCGCCTTTAAATTCAATATTTTGTCATGCCATTTTTCGAAGACAGTATTTTCCTATCCATTATTTACCCCAAGGTACCTGGATGTCACACATTAAATTAGTTTTAAAAAGTCGTACTTGTTTATATGAAGCTTTAGTAATTTAATTGAATTTAACCATTTGTAGAACTGGGTAGACTCTGAATATTTTGACAGAGAAAAAAACCCAAATAGTTCTCGTAATATATCAAAGATTTGCAGAATTAATTAAATACACATATTTTCATGCCCCGGATCGACAGATCCCAGGAAACATTGTTTTGTCCCGTCTGTCTGTCTGTCTCTCTGTCTGTCTGCATCTCTCTTTTTTTTGTCTGTTCGTTGTCAACTATAACCTAACCCATAACTTTTGAGTGGGTGGGAATATGGCTTTCATATTTCACCATTGTATTCCTTGTGACAAGACCTTCATTGTGTATTACTAAATGTGACCTCTTGACCTTGGAGTTTGACCTACTTTTACAAAAAATACCAACTTCGTCATAACTTTTGAACAGTTGGGGCTAGGGCTTTCAGACTTCACTTGGTTTTTCAGTGTGACAAAACCTTTCAGGTGATATAAATGTTCACAAACTTTCGACTCTGACCTAAGAGTTTCACCCACTTTTAAAAAAAGCTTGAACTTTATTCATAACTTTTGAACACTTTAAAATAGTGCTTTCATATCTCATCGGTGTATTTCTTGAAACAAGACCTTCCTTTGGGTACAGACCTTTTTGAATTTTGACCTTGATTTTAGGAGTTTGACATGCATTTGTGATATGAATAATTAATCCTTGCCATAAGCTGCAATCAGTGATTCACAAACACGTCTTTTTGGAAATGAATTTCCATTGCAAGTAACATGTAGTATAAATATTTACGAAGAGTAATCCTCAAATTGGAAAGGAAAAATGAAAACTTTTTCATAGATTATAAATGTAATTCAATTATCTTACTTTCATCACTAATGTACATGTGTTTTTCTACGGGGAAATTCTTCTGTTCATTTTCCCATGAATGTTATGTCAACTTTTAATGTCGAATGACTTTACAATGTAGGTTTTGATACTTTGTGCGATCACATCTCCTTTTCTTCACCTTATAATGCCCCCGGTATTCAATATTCGGGATATATATTTTTGCTGTATCCATCCGTTTGTCGATTTGTCTTATTTTCTGTTAATCTTTTTTTTCTGCAGCAACTATAACCTTGCCGATAACTTTTGATTGAATTAAATAAAAAAATCATATTTTACAGGTGTATTTAATGTGACAAAACTTTTCCCCCGGTATATACTAATATATTTTTCCTTTTGACGTTGTCTTTGGAGATTGGTTCACATTTGCAAAGAATTTCCAATGTTTCACCATGACTATCTGTTTGAACAGTTCATGCTAAGACATGCCACATCTGAATCTTTTCTTATAAGGCTGCACTTAGCTACTAACAATTGTTTTGGAGTTCGACCTACTTTTGAAAATCTTTCGCCATGGCTATAATTTTTAACAGTTGGAGTTCAGGCCTTTGTATTTCAACTTTGTATTTTTTTTTCAAAAGTAGCATTAAAATAGACCCTCTTGACCATGATTTGTGAGTTTGACTCTCCTTTGAAAAACTTTGAAAACAATTTTAACTTTTGAACCGGTGACATGAAGATATTACTACTTGAGAGGTAAATTAATTAAAACACTTATAATTGTTTAAAATGCTTTCTTTTCACGAATTCTGTATAAGGCTTTGTATCAATATTTCAGGCGACTTTTTGAAAATTTAGGTCTGTTTCTTTTAGGTGATTGATATATATATAAAACGAATTAGTGACAAATTTTCTTCCTTTACCATTCGTCAAATAACTGGAAAGATATATTAATAATCTTAATTATTCTAAAAAAAAACAATATGAATGTTCTTCATTTATTACATCTGTAACATCAAAATATTGATGAATAAAGTCAGAATTATACAATTTTCAGATTTTAGTACTAGTCTGTGCTGTTTCAAGGTAAATGACTAATGTTTGTATGACTGATGAACTTAATTTATACATATGTAAGTGTTCGAAAAAGGTATTATATTGTCACAGATGTTATCCAAATTCAATTAAGTAAATATACCATCGGAAAGAATGTAGGCTATTTTATGTCTGAAATATCAGCATTTTTGTACGCGTGAATTTCCTGATAATCAGAGACGTTGGATGTACTATTGATTTCGGTATAAGCATGTTCATTATTGGAATCTACTATTTGCTCATAACAATGCGATTCTTCGACACAATTCTCAGAACATGCAGGCATACTATCTGTTTGCTCCTTTCCTCTTTGTGTGTTACGTCTTTTTCTTTTGTTGAGTACAACTTTCACCCCTATAAATATCAGGGTTACAGCAAAAAGCGTTGAAAAAATGGAAATAATTATGGAAGAAGTCTTTGAAATCCCGTCATCTACAATATAAAATGTATTGGTAATTGTTGTTTATTATGTTACATTGTATAAGGTTGTGTTTATTTAACTTTTTTTTCAACGTCAACATGTTGTACATGTAAAAACTTTATAACTAAAAGTCGAAAGCATGGATGGAGGGATTAAAACCATTTTCATTTTATTGAATAATAGAAAGTTACAATGTATTAGTAGAGCAATTTCTGTCTAATTTGTGATGTTGTTCTTTTGCACAACATGTAGCTGATGATTGCCTCATTGCAATATTACGAAGTGTTGTTTATCAACATGTGTAACGTGTATGTAAGAAGAAGAAAATGTTAAGAAAATGGATATCACTGAGTTTTTAATTTGTGAAGTGTTCGTCCTGTATGAAGATAAATATCAGTACGATTCTTTATACAGACTTAAATATCATAATGCTGATATTTTTTACCATCTTTTATTTCAAAAATGGTTTTATCTTATAAACTCTTGAGAATCTGTGTCTAATAAATTACCGTAAATCTGGAAATTTTTACGTCGATTTATTTTTGCGAATTTGGGTCAAAAAGCTGTTGATTAATTTTTACGCTTCAAATTTTTGCGAATTGTCACTAGCGCTAAAAATAAAAATCACTGAAGATTTTCAAACCAGGTATTGTTTCAAATTAGTATGTACAGTTAGAATACCACCAATTTACTCGTAACGTGGCAAGAAATTGCAGATTCGCTCCGAAACAATTTAGATAAAATACATGTAAAAGGATCTGCAATGAAAATAACTTCTTAATTAATTATAACAAACATTTTAGAGGTTGTGTATGCCTTTTAGCCTAAAATATAATCCAAATGAAGTAAAAAATATAACTAATTTTCTCAAATATTGGTTTTTTCTCACCCAAAAATTTACACGCCGTGTTTACATTTGGAACTCTCTAGTAAATGCACTGAGTTTGAGTTATCGCCCATGTTGATACATGGTTAGATAAAATAACAGTTCTCTATTAATTGGCAAAATAACTTAAAAGGGGCATACCATCTCAGTGCTTGTCAAACCATCGGACGATATTGCATATAATGAGGGCAATTTACAGTCACGGGTAATCAACTTGTAGTTATAGTAGTATAAACAGGTTTCTTATATAAATGGCCAGTGCTTACCGACGCCTATTCTCTGAGTTAAAAAAAATCGCGAGCTCTCAGAAAAAAATCTCCACATGTTGATTTATTTTTAAGAAAAATATTTTTGCGAATGCAATGCACGCGCAAATTTGCTAAAAAAATTATCTACAGTAAAAATTTCCAGATTTACGGTATTTCCAGACTCAGTTAAATATAGAAAAGTCAGATTTGCTTTAATTGTGAATTCTCCATCAATAAGTAGTACTGCATGGCGCAGTGGTTAGCGTCTGCTCCAGAGTATTGGCGTAAATTGATCCTTACGTCGTGGGTTTGAATCCTACTGTGGGACGTGGAGACTGGTCCTTTGGGTGAGACAGTACATGTAAAAACTGGACCCCGTGTTGCAGTAGATACTGGCACAAAAAGATCCTCGTTAAATGTTGTTGAATTCTATTTTACAGGTATAGTAACAATTTGCGTTTTTATCTCGCTTTAAAAACCACTACAGGTCAAACTGTCACACACATGTAACCTTTTGTTGTTATTTGTGTGTGTCTTAGTTTTGAAGCCTCTACTCAATCAGCTACTTTTTATATGTCGCAGCTAATGACCAATAATATCAATCGACGACATTGTGAATTTTCAATCGAATATAAAGTGAAAAGAAGCACCTTTTTGAAACTTGTCTTAACGATGTAAGTCATTTTTTCAAAGATATTTTGAGAGAATAAGATTGCTTTAAATTTTTGCTTACCTGCTTGTAAATCTTCGGTGGATAATGAAGCTGGGAAAAGAGTGAAAAAGAGATATTTAAGGGGTCGTCATTTTCTGGGCTTAATACAATTTTATGCTTTAAAGCTTACCTCCCCTTTAATATTCACATAAAATGCATTTTAAAGTTTTATTTTTAGTTTCTATTATGAGAATTTCATATTGCATATTGATAAAGAGTTTTGGAGAACCCTGTCTTAATCTGAACAACAAGTTGTCAACGTGCAAAAGGCTTGAACTTTTCAGAGGAATAAACCAGCACATATCTTTTCTTACAGATTTATACAAAAGTGAGCACATTTTATCTACTTTTAGCAAAAAACAGTACCGGTCTGTCTATTCGTTCCTCCTGAATGAGGAACACATTTTTCAATCTTATAATCAGACTGAAAAACATAGTCCACAAACATCGCCAAGAAAAATACACAGAGTATATCGTCAGTTTAGTGAAAATATTTGAAGGATGTGATCAATTACACAAAAAGGCTAAAAATGGATCATAAATGTCCAGGACAGTTTAACCAATTACCAAGTTGTTTTCTCAATATTATTTACAGAAGACATTATAAGGTATATGTAATTATTGAGTATGTACTTTTACAATTAATGGCATTATAACTTTTTGTTAAACTTCTGTGTCTGCCATTTTCTTCTTTTGAGCATGACAGAACACCTGAGGTGACAAATTAGATCATATATATATGCTTTGAGAAATCTCAGTTTTTTAATATCAAAAATTTGATAAGCATTAATGATATAAGTTCATAAATTTGCAGTATATACGATTTGTAATTAAGCTTAATATATAAATCTCCGACAGAGGCGAGAAATGTTCTATGTCGTTTGAATTTTCTGTGTGTTATGATAATATGAAGTCTATCATATGAAATTTTGAATATAAATACTACTTTGTTAAAAATTACCTTGTCGTAAAATTCTATTTTACAAGTAAATAAGCAATACACAGGCTAATCCCTAAATTTTATCTAAATTATGCATTTTGTCCCCTACCTATAGTACATTGATGGCCCTGGTAGCCTATTTGACATCCATCAAAGCAAGTACCGTTTTCTGCATGACAATGTCCACCAAGACAATTACTGCTACACCTCTTAGAACAGTCTGAACCGTAGAAGTCAGCTCTGCATTCTATATCCAAATTAAAATTGTTTTTCTATTCAACTTTGCTTTAGATACTATATAGTACTTTTCTTATATAAAAGTATATTGAAAAAAAAATTAGTTTATAATATTAATTTTAAAACACATTAAATAAACATAAAAGTGTAATATTATTGGGGAAATTATTTTTTTGCAAAAAAAGTTAAATGAATAAAAAATTACATGTAAAAAAGTTCCGTAATGAACAGAAAAAAAAATATGATTACATGTAACCTTATTTACAAATGTAAGCATATTTTTCTTGATTTGTTTCCCTTAAATGTACCATTGCATTTATATCCTTGCCATCCCTGTCTGCAATTGCAGTTTCCTGAGATTCTTTCACACCTGGTATCACATCCAGGACTGCATTCATCCAGACACGTCTCGCCAAATTTTCCATTTATACAACCATAATCACAGGTACCGGTGAGTTTATTGCAGTTTTCTTTACAATTAGTACTGCACCTGATCTGACAATCCCTGCCATAATAACCATTTTCACATTCTCCCACACAAACACCAGTTGTTCTATCACAAGCAAAAGGGCAGGAAGAACTGCAGTTTTTTTCACAGTAATCTCCAAAATAACCAATCAAGCAACCTTTGTCACAGTACCCAGAACTCGCACATGTACCTTCCCAACACCCCTTACTACAGGGTACAACACAATACGGTCCAATACATCCTAAAAATATATATATATATATTCAAGGTCAAACTTTCGTTTTAACGACCAGGCCGAGTTTCACATTCTCTAAAGATGAGACTTATGATAATCCTAAGATGTGTCCCGATGTTAAACAAAACTTTCTGAAATATCTTCGATGTCAAAATGTTAAGTTGTCTTTCTTACATTTCCTTTAAGATACTGTAGACGTACTTTTTTCCACGGGGTCATAATTCCGCGGAGTCTCATTTTCTGATGAATCCGCGTGGAGAAAATTACGCGGATTTCCTAGACGGTCACTATATGCCTAACATTTATATTAAGTACGTTTGGACAATTTTCAGCGGAAAATTTGTGAGCGCGTACATAGCGTAAATTAATACCATGCGAAAAAAATTACTTATACAGTAATTGAAATAATAGTGCAGCTTTACTCTTAGAATTAAAGACATATTTTATTGCATCAACGACAGGATACCTGAGTGGGAGAAACTACTTTCCTTAAATTTCGTTACAAATGATTTTTTTAAAAATCAAATTGCTTAATTTGTTTTTCTTATTGAATAATACAGACAATGACAAAATGTTTAATTTAATCCAATACTGCATTTAATAGGGTCTCAACTAAATTTTAATTTGTCTCAACTCTTTTTTTAATGCAAATATTACCTTTTTATTTATAAATGGTACATGCATCACCTTACAAAAACCTATTCTGAAGCACATATTTGAATTGACAAAATTTTACTTTTCAAAGTTTAGCAAAATTGGTAAAAGGAAAATACTGAAATTCTAGATCGTACTTTTTTCACCAGAAAATATTTAATTTTGAATCTCCTTACCTTAAAAATATGCTGGCCTTCATGAAAATGGCGATAAAGAGCTCAAAAAAGCATTCAAATTGGCGGACATCCAATTTTTCTAATTTTCTCTTAATGTCTGTTAAAATGGAGAAGTAATGTGTGAAAATCTCACTGAATGTAATACAACTTTCAAAATAATAATAGAATGCTTACTTTATTAATTAAACTCTGACAATTTAGTCTTTTCTACACTTTATTCGAATTTTCTCTGATTTATTTGTCTATTGTTTATATTCTGCTTTGTTTAAGATTATGTATTTGCAAATATCAATTCATTGCATATTTAGTTGTTTTCTCTGCATCTCACTAATCTACACATTAATAATTGAGCAGCTGTAAGTTAAAAGTAAGAATGGCGATTCAAAATGGTGGAAATTCATTTTTACAACATCATCAAGTAATAAACTTTGCTAATTTCATGCATATACGAGGGTTGTCCCAAAATTTCGTAGACTAAGCTCATATCTTTTAAAGATATTAATGTATCTTTATAAAATTTACAGGGTGGATAAAGCATGTTCTTCGCAGATAAATTACGAAGTTTTATCATGTTTACTTGAAAACTTTTCAAGTAATAACATTTAAAGTGATATAGTTCTCTAACACCCGGAGCAATCTGCAACGTCAAAAAATACATATGTCAACGGTTCAACTTTTTGGAGAA
This sequence comes from Saccostrea cuccullata, assembly GCF_032062105.1. Lineage (NCBI taxonomy): Eukaryota > Metazoa > Mollusca > Bivalvia > Ostreida > Ostreidae > Saccostrea > Saccostrea cuccullata. The sequence continues at coordinate 12,797 of NW_026938708.1, forward strand.
AATAGTTCAAGTACCAGAATCAAATTCTTAAATTAAACGAAACGGTTATAGTTATAAATGTAAAATATCTTAATTACTATGATATGATCGAACATTGAAATATTTAAACAAAGTATATGCATGTACAGGTATGAAATAATAATAATTTGAAAACGCTATATTTCTACGAGTTTTTTGTCTATTTTCTCTAATGGATTTGCGCAATGGAACTCTTGCCCATTTCTTAGCCTTGTCTTTTATTTTAATTACTGTTATTGACATATACATAGAGAAACCGTTTTAATCATTTTAAATACTAAGGAGGAGAAAAAGTTTCTTAGTCTACCAAACATTTATGACTGGTACATTTCTGTAAGAGTGAATTCAGGATCAAAACACTTGATCATAGTCCAGTGCGCCGCCTGGGCCAAAGCAGCCGCCATTTTTAAAAAATTCGGATTTTAACCACATGTATATAAAACGTTATAAAATTCATATTTATCAAAGCATACACACCAAAATGTGAGGAAATATAGTTTATGAAACAATATTAAGAATTTTCTTTTCCATTATATAAAATATGGGGTAGTAATTACTTTTCCGTAGGATTTTAAATATAATATACCAAATTTTAATTGCAACTTTTGGGTTTGCGCCGCCTTCCTAAACCAGACAATGAAATGTGTCTTTTAAATTGGAATAATTTGTGTAGTTACTCCATATTTGTCCATAAATTTATTAGATAGTTTTCGTTTAACTTATATACGAAGTTTCATTCATGTATGACGTATGGTTCCTACAATACAACGCTTGTCTACGGAATTTTGGGACAACCCTCGTATATAAAAACAAATTACTAGATATACACCTCCTAGAGTGCAATGCATTAATGGATAATTCGTCAAAATGGTTTTTATATAAGCACATTGTCCAATCTGATTTCTGTAAAATGCAACCTTATTTAACAAAACCTTTACAAGGTAATTTAAAAAAGCATATTTCCCGCATCAGACTTTCGTCGCACTATCTAAACATAGAATGCAGAAGGTACCAAGACAAGAGCAGAAATAATAGACTATGCGATGTTTGTGATAGTCAACAAATAGAAGATTAATTTTATTTCATTCTCCAATGCCCTAGATATTTAAATCTAAGAAAGAAATATATAAATGAATATTATTATAAATCGCCAAGTTCGTTTAAATTAATCCAATTATGAGGCACAAACCGCATATCTACTTTGGTTGGTTTAGAGAAATATATCCAACATGCTCTAATATTACTTACAAAATTTGAATGTAACGTCAGGCGGATTGAAACGTTTTTGACGAAAGTCATTGTGACGTAGGCAACCCATTTTATACGATATAAAGAAATTTACAAAATATGAAAGAGGAAAATATTCTTGTTCAGTTCCCACTCGATTCTTGATACAACCTTGCACTATCCTAACAAAGAACATGAAGAAGTGTTGATCAAGTTGCCTTGTAAAATAAAGTTCTTGGAGTGTTCAAGAAAATTTTGTTATCAAGAAAAGTTTTGACTAGATCAAGAATGGCTTAGGCCTATTGGTACGAAAGCTTGTACGTGATAGAAATCACGAGGAATTCGAATCTGCAGGTGCTCTTAAATTGCACAATTATACAACTTTTCTCATCAAAACATGGACACAATGCAATTCCAGATGATAAAGTTTAAGAATTTTCTTGCTAATAGAATGACCTTTCTACCTAAAAAGACAACATATCTATCTAGTCACAAAATAGAAGGCAACATGTCTTTAATATTGGAGGTTTTTTTTTTTCAATTTGGATAAGGCTTTGGAAAACAAAATATACTTTTAACATTTGAACATAAATGTAATGTTCCTTGAGTGTTGCAAAAACCAAAATTCCGAAGACAGACTGAAACATATAGCAAATAAAGCTGAAATAGAAGATGTTAGGGAATAATAAAAAGTTCTTAAAAGTACTAATTTCAAAAGCTAGTACAAAGGGTTCAATGAAATCGGAAAAGGATTTCTTCAGTTATATTTGATGGTGTGCTAAGGGATGTTGAAGTGGAAGTGTGAGTTGATAATAACAGCGATTCAGGATTTATTTTAGGTGAACGGGGGCTCAAAGGCTTTGGAACACGGTCAAATACGAGGTAAAAATTTGGAAACGCTTAAGTCGAGTTTGTTTTAACTATTTCCAGATAAATTCATGTACCATGTCTCCACCCATCAACCATTATGAAAAACATTGTTACTGCTCGCTGTGTGTGGAAGGGGGAAGGCACGGTGTAGTACCAAAACGGTTGCTATCAGAAAAAATTGCGCGTTCGTTACTGCTATCTGAAAATTGAGCGGTTGCTAGTGGAAAATATGGACGAAACTGTAAGTATTTTTCTTCTCTGGCTCAACAAAATGGTCAATAATTCAATTATTAAAGTTTAGCCGCTTGGTATTTCACCCTTACGGAACGTTACATACATTTTGAAACTAACATGTATATTTAAAATTTTAATGAATTGAAGGATTGCTGATATATAAGACGAAAACTGTCGAAAGCGTTGGACACATTTACATGCACGTAAGAAATATATTAAAATTGCGTCAAAAGTTTTAGATATTTGATAAAAATGAATCGACAGTTTGTTGTGTATTTAAGGTCTTCCGTTTCCAACGGAAGACCTTCTACTGATTCTGAAGATTAAGATTATTCTTATTAGGGTCTTCCGCTTCCTTCGGAAGACCCTACTGTTATTCTATTGTTTCTTATTATTCTTTTTTTTTTCCCGCTCGACTTTTGACAGGCGATTTCTCAAAGACCTTTGGACTGATCGTTATGAAACTTTCAGGATAGATAGTTTGTAGTTAAACCTATTTAAACCTGTTTTCAGTTTTTTTATGCATGCCTTTATTTGTGAGTTATTGCCCTTTAATTGAAAATTTTTGATGTCTCGTTTCCACTGAAAATCTCAAAAATGACATAAGATATTTACACGAAAGTTGGAGAACTTGTAGCCAATACATTGTAGATGTGCACAACGATAAAATTATATAGCTGATTTCTTAAAGTTTGGAAGCTATAAAACGGCAAATTTTAGTAATTTTTTTTCTTTGAATTTTTGCTACTTTTTGTGTAATAACTTTTAAACCGAGAATAATTTGGTAAGACATATAATACAAAAGTTGTGGGTAATTACGAGAGCTTTCATATTTGATTATGGAAAAGGGGCTGGCCCCTATAATTAGGGGCTAATGGCTCATACACGTTTTTTTTCTGATAGCTAAAAATATTGGTATATTATGAAAAAGTTTGACTGAAATAATTTCGAACTTATAAAATCTTGTCATTTGATATAAAAAGAAATAAACTTCCAGCTATATTTAATTGTTTTTTTTATAAAACAAGTACATGTATGTGAGAAACCTTTCAGGAACAAGTTGTCTACTATAGCCAGCCAAGCCTTTACTGCATACATGTGCACATTTTTAGTTGATGCATCTAAAAGATATAGTTTTGATTCGGTGTTTCTTTGTTTTCTTTTTATTCAAATAATTTTAAAATGTGATGATGTACACAACAATAATTAGTACCTAGTTTAGAGGATTTTTTCGCTCTTGTTTGTAAACAACGCGCGGCATTGTGGGAAATAGGAAGGTACTAAAGACGCGATGTACTAAACACTGATTTGACCTGATTCAAATTTGTCTGTAACTGTTCCAAACAATTGAATTTTTGTATAGCATATGCCTCAAAGTCATAAAGTCTGTACATAAGTAATTTAAAATACTCAATATTACCATTTAATTAAAAATTAAAACGTCAGGTAAATATCAGGTCTCTAGTATATCCCGTTTTTAGTGTGCCCCTTCGAGTCGACGTCGGACACATGTTTGCCATGGTTTACAAACTGAAAATAGAATGATTTGTGAAGTTGAACATTTTCTCACAAAGAATCCGTTTGTAGACATGTACACTCATTTAATCTGCAGCTACGAAGTACTTTTTCACTTCTCTGGAACATTATTCTAAGCAGAATTATCCCGATTCATATATTCTAAGAATCTTGTGTGAATTGTTTACGAGGAAATTCTGACTGTCACATTAACAAGGATGAACACGTACTCTTGACTGTGCTTCGGATTCGGATCATCATATCATTCCCCAGTGATAATTGTATCGAGTGATGAAAGAGCTGACGGCGACATTTTAATGTATGATTGGCTTGGACCATTGGAATGAAGGTTAGAATATTTTTATTACTTAAAATTTACACTACTGATTACATGACAGTGTCATACATTGATGTAGTTAGAATAATCTAACTGTGTCTCGGGACAAGCCCTCACCACAGTTAGAATACCACCCATACCCTTAGCAAAAACAAATGCTAAATTTGCATTGATTTTTGATTTTATTTGTCTTGAAAATACATTGAACATTGAATATGCATTTATTTTTGATTGAATTCATTTCAACAATCTTCAAACCATTGAGTTTGGAATGATTGAAATTTGATTTATACAGTAAATGTTGTTTCAATGCATTTATTGTGCATTTATTTTGAATTTAAATGATGTCATACCAATAATACTCTACACATCAACTGTTCTCTTAGGTAAATCCATGATTGAATTTGTATTTATTTTCTGAAGCATTGATTTAGAAATAAATGGTGAAGGTTAACAGAATTTACTTCAAAATTGCAAACTATACAGCACACACTATATCTAAAGGTAAAGGACATTTAATCACGATCATAGCGATTTGGTGATGGACATACATACTTTTTGTCATCAATAACTACAAAATTGTTAACATTTAATATAGACTGAATAGGTATAAAATCTACATCATCACTTGTATCAACTTGCCAGACACATCCAATGGATTGTATTTTGGGGAGTAGTCTTACTTTTGCTAAGTTTACAACTCTATTCTGTTCCTCAGACTGAATGAAAAACAATACACTTCCAAATTTTATACTATCTCCAGTAATGTATGTAATGACATTTTGTTGACGCTTCTTTAAGCGGTCATATGCCTGTCCATAAACATAAAATCCCTTCTTAAACATATTTATTCTAAAAAAACATTTCACTAACTCATTATGCACTCCAAATTTAAGAGCACATTGTCTCTCAGAATTTGTTAACTGTTTATTACATGCATTTCCAATAGGTCTAATGCCACTTTCAATTTCTGTAAAATATTTATAGCGCCCTGTTACAGAGTCAGTCAGTTCATTATACAATGAAACAATTTCCTCTTCATCATCATACTTTTTCAGGAACAGATCACAAAGGACAGGTGGTACCTTTAACATACAAACAATATTTGTAATTTGAGTGTCAACCCCTTGTGTTCCATGTATGTGTTTCACAATAAAACCATTCAAATCTTCAAAAATAAAACAATTATTTACATATAATGGTCCGGTGTGTCTTACACAGTCTGTTAAATGTACTAATTGATGAATATTCAAGGTCATAAACCTTTCACCATAGAGAACTTGATAGTTCTCCACAAATAATAAGAGAGCAGATTCAACTACTAGCAATTCTTCTTTGCTTATTCCTTCTTTTGACAAAATAAAAAAAGACCTAGCTAATAAGCAAAAATGCACAAAATATTCTTGTGTTAAAACATTTCTCAAAATTGGTATTCCCCAGTATAATATAAAATTTCTGAATTCTGATGACTTCCAGTGAGTGAGTTCATCCAATGTCTTTGGAATTCTTGTTACATACAGTGTTGGTTTTATTTTGTTCAAGAAAGAATTAACATCACTGCATTTCAAAAAGAAAGAAAAACTTTCAGTTTTGTTTTTCTTATCAAACCATAATGTTAATAATTGTTTACAAACCCCTAAACAAATGCCATGCATATAGTCTATAACACAACTGTAAATAGGATAAAAATAAGTCAAATACATAAACCAAAATTTTCCTTTGTGGCCATTAACTGTAGTTTTAGATTCACGGTTTCTAATTTTTATTGATGCCAACTGAACATCTCGATTCACAGTTTCTGGTGTACGTGGAGGATCTTTGGGTGGTTCCTTAAATGGGTACACATGTGAAATACCTCCTGATTCATGTTTAAAAGTTTCACCTTTCTGTAGGCAAAACCAGCAGCTATAATCTCCATTAAACTGGTTACAGTTGTAAACTATTGCTCGTGCTGGAAGATCACATGTGCATGTTAACAAGAAACATTTACAGTCAAATGTGTTTTCATAATAATCACAAAATGTTTGACCTTTACTTCCAAGGTCATTCAGTTCCTCATATAATGGTTTAAGAAAAGACCACATCTGTGGCTTTCGACAGGAGATCCAAACACCATAAAACAGAGCATAATTTCTTTTCTTTCTCTGGGCAATGGGAAGCTCATTAATAAGCATATACACTGGCCAGATGCTAATGTTGGATGATTTGAACAAAGGAGCACCATCCGTATTCAGTGAAAATGATAAATTGTTTGGAGACGATAAAACACCATCATTTTGAAACAAGTGTTTGTACAGTAACCCATCGTAAATATCAGAAAGTTTATCTGATTTATTGCTTTCAAAATGCTCAAATCTATGTTTCCGCACCATGTCACAAAATTCCTTATTCTTCCATAATGCTTGCAATTGGGATACAAGTTTGAGTTGCATAAAGTATGCCCTACCCCCAGAGTCTGTCAATGATTTATTACAAGATGGACAGTTTTTCTCATTCTTGCTAACTATTTCATAACACGAATTGCAGTGATATGTCAATGTTGGTATCAAACAATCTGTGAACAATCTGATTGTCTTCCTGAAATGGTATAGACTCCCAGATAACGTGTGTCCTAAGGGTAAAATACACGCCAAAAATCGAAGTAAATACGATATTGCTTCATCAGGCAATCGAAATCTAATCACAAAGCAGCATATCAGCAAAATTACAACACCAAGAGTATATGGTGATCCTTCAAACAAGGGATCGGTAAAGCGGTTTTCCTTGGACTTGGGATCATCAGGTTTGGGTACAGTATTTTCTACATCATTGAATACAAAATTGGTAAATTCATCGACAAATCCTACATCATCTTCAATATTAATCTCATTTTCATCAGACAATAAGTCACTGTCCCTTAACTTTGCCTCCTCAAGAAGTTCATCAAGTACTTTGTCACTTTTAGGGTCAAACACTTCATTAGGTAGATCAGGAACATTCTTGGAAACCACAGTGTCCGTTTCTTCTTCTGTTTCCTCTCCATATGGTTCATTTTGATGCAAAAATTCAGCATTCTCTTCAGATTCATCTAATTCTGCTGCAGTATGTTTTATTTCATCATTGTTAACATTTTCCACAAAATCATCCACTGCTGTAGTAAGTTCATGACTACTAGCATTCCAGCGAAGTTCATCTAAATTATAACCCACATTAGAATCTACACTTTCAAGTCTCTCTTTTTTGATAGCCTTTGGAACATCTTGATCACATAAAACATTTTCAGTTTTCTCAACGTAGGTCTTACTGAATGCACTGGTACTTGGGTCTTCATTGTCATGAATCTATATGGATAATAATAACAGTCATTTGAAAAAATATACACCTTGCATAATATATAGACAAACCACACATTTAGACATTATTTTTTTTTTACATATAGATATATTTGAGAGAGAGCAATTAAAAGATAATGCTTTAAGTTCTTACTTTAATGTATTCATCCCCCCTTTCATTCAATTAATTTAGTTATCATTATATTTCTTTAAAATTTTAGTTTTGATGCCCAGCTGAGTGGAAATCAAATATTGGTTGAGCTCTAAAAGTCTTCTATATTTCCCCCTTTACTTTTCAGCTCCACGTGCAATGCGTACTTTTATAAATAAATATATTCACTTGGAGTGTATAACCAGACCCCCCCCCCCTTCCTTCAGGTAAACAGATAAATGTGAATACGCCATTGAAATGAGCAATTATATAATTTCTACATGTGAAGGAAATAAGTAAACAAAATTAATACCTTTCTTTTATGATATGGGCCTCTTTTCTTCTTGTGTGATTCTTCCATTTTTACCGCATGTGCTTTTAGGATAATTCATCCCAGATGCTGTGTAAACTAATGTCCGTTAAAATGGTTTTATAGCTATAGTGTCCATTTTTTTACGATGTTTTCTAAGGGTTGTAATGTCTTCATAATTAAAAAGTAAGCAGTTTTCACTGCAAAAAAAAATCAAAAAGCTGACACTAACTAAAAAAAAAACCCTATACGCATATATTTTTAATGGCAGCTTTATCAGCTATCTATATTGCTGGTTATTAGTGCTGCCCGTTTGTAAACATGTGCAGCGGGAGGCTGATAAAAATCACGTGATTACTTTACGTCACTTATCCAACCATTTCAAATTCGGTTGGCGCTGCATCCAGACATGGCGTACTTTGATAGAAATGATCTACAATTAGTTGTGTTCTTTCCTGTGGACAAAACTGTTCATGTTATGGCGAAAAATCGTGTAGATTTTAAAAATGACGAAGAAGGCAGTGTTGTTGTTCTGTGGCAGACAAGCGACATTGAAGACGATGGAAAGATGGTGCTCAAGGAAATGCCATACAATGGATACATTGTTTTCTCAGGAAGTAAGTTTCGTGTTATTTCTTTTTTTTCCTCAGAATTTATTCTAAATCACTGCGTAATGATTTTACACAAAGGGTTTTACATCAATATATATTTTATTGAGATAAAATAACTGTTTTAAGATTAAAATGTGCAAGGTACAGCGGCAGATCATATACTATAGGCCTAGGCCTAACAGAAATTTGAAAATGGCGGGCATAAACACAATAAGCGGCCGAAATTAAAATGACATAAATATATTCAAGGGTATTAGCATGTTTATTTACATAATCTTATTACATGTATTATTAAAGAAAAAAGATGTATCATATAGATGAAAGTGCAAAAACCCATTAAAGATATAACGTTATATAATACAAATTGGGACACCTGCAAGCTTATATTAGTAAACAAGGATAACTCGAATGCAACACTGAGATTGACCAATGTTGTGTTTAACGCATTATTTTACCATGCACCATTGTGCATTCTGTGGAATTTCTGAGGGGGAATATGCCAAGTTAAGTATTAAATTTCACTCTGCAACCTAGTGTTAATGTATACAAAGAGTTGGAAACCTTTTACCACCACATGCTATCTGATCAGATTAAGTTAATCTATGCTCCTTGTGTACTCAACACTGCTGGTGTCCACTAGCTGCTTGGCAGACATGGCAGAGGGTACTATAAACTAATTAGTCAGACAGACACAGATGTTAATGTGAATAAATTATCTTAAAGCTGAAATTAGAACCGAATGGCATATCTGAGTATCTGTTAGGCGGATCCAAGAAAGTTTGTGTAGTCCTGTCACACTCCCTGTGGTTATTGTTTAAATTATCTCAGATTTATGCTGCTGTATGTAAATGTGCAATTTTTTTTTTCATTTGAAAATACATATGTGATATTGGTTTACCGGTAATTATTATTGATTGAAGTATTTAAAAATGAAAACATTTCGGTTCTCACAAAAAGGTGTTTTAGCATGTTTAGTAACAAAAGTATAGGTCCTAAAACTGTTGAATAAATATCACTAAAATAAGTTTAATGAATTTGTTAGGGGGGGGGTGTATTGGTAAGAATCAATATTGTACTTCTACAAATTATAAATCTTGAATTATTTCTTAATATTATCTTTAATTTTAGGTCTGCAAAAGTGCCGTGGATTCATTAAACAAATTAAAGAGGAAGTATTGCCAGAATGTCAGGAAAAAGAAACCTCAACTTTAGTCGAAAGTATGCGAAAATTATCGGAAGAAATGAGAAAAAGTGGGAAGAGAGGATCAAGTCTCAAGCTAAAAAGAGTGCTTGAGGAAGAAAATGATGATGGGAGCAGAAAGAAGACAAAAAAATCACAAAGAAGTAAACCTGAAACCACCTCTACAGGCTCTACAGCAAAAACAGGTCCCAGCAGAGCAACAAAATTGAATGATTTAAAACTGAAAGAATTGGAGGCTTTTGCTGGAATAGCAGTCAACAAAACTCCTGTCAATTCCCCCCAAAAGAGCCCTGTAAGCGAAACTCCTGCCAAGTCCCCTCAAAGGAAACCGGTCAACAAAACTCCTGTCAAAGCACCAAGAAGAACTCCTGTCAAGTCCCTGCAAAGGAAACCGGTCAACAAAACTCCTGTCAAGTCCCCGCAAAGGAAACCGGTCAACAAAAGTCCTGTCAAGTCCCCGCAAAGGAAACCGGTCAACAAAACTCCTGTCAAGTCCCCGCAAAGGGAACAGGTCAACAAAACTCCTGTCAAGTCCCCGCAAAGGGAACAGGTCAACAAAACTCCTGTCAAGTCCCTGCAAAGGAAACCGGTCAACAAAACTCCTGTCAAGTCCCCGCAAAGGGAACAGGTCAACAAAACTCCTGTCAAGTCCCCGCAAAGGAAACCCGTCAACAAAACTCCTGTCAAATCCCCTCAAAGGAAACCGGTCAACAAAACTCCTGTAAAGTCCCCGCAAAGGAAACCCTTCAACAAAACTCCTGTCAAGTCCCCGCAAAGGAAACCCGTCAACAAAACTCCTGTCAAAGCACCAAGAAGAACTCCTGTCAAGTCACAAAAGAAAACTCAGTTCAAATCACCATCCAAAAATTTAGATATGCCCCCTGCAGTGGAAACATCTTTCATAATAGGGCAGGGATTGGGAATCCTCAATGAAGATACAAGTATAAATTTCGATGTGGACAATGGCATGGAGACTGGAAATGTGAGTAAAATTTTTTATTTTATTGATAACATCAAATAATCAAATCAAAGTCAATTTCTTTGACCTACTAGTATCTATGAATTTTGCTTTATGTTATATGTGAAAATTGTAAAAATGTTTAATTTTTGGTTTTTGCAGAAAGTTAAATCTTAAAAATATAAAGTGTATTCTCACAGACTTGATATTGGTTAGCCTCTTATTTCCTTAATTGATCTGTATTTCAGATGCTTGACCCATCCTTCCCCGAGTATGGGTACAATGCTTCTAATTCAACACCTTGTTTTCAAACCAGTACAACTCAAGGAAGTTCAAATTTTAGCATTCCCTCTGACCCATCTCCAATGGACAATCTCACAGGTATTTGCATTAATTATTAAAAGTAAATTAAATTGATTAAATGAGATGCTTCATGTTGTATATCCATGTTTAATGTATGTATCTATATATTTCTAAAAGGGTACTACAGAGGTTTGAATTATGACCAGCAATGCCAGATCCTCTCATTCCTCAACGTGTTGACAAATACACTACAGAATTACACCTATGGAACTAACTATGCACCAGTCCTTGAAACACCAGGTCCATCATCAGATCCATCAAGTTCACAGGATGCTACCCCCTCAGTGGAAACTCCAACTATTAAAGAACCTGTAAGTAGGATGTACTTAGAAGTTGTCTTTCTTTTTCTGTTATTATCTTGATAATAGTAAACATGACTAGTTTTTTTTTCAATTTGTCACAGTTTGGAATAAAAAAATAATATGCAAAATAAAAAAAACCTGTGAAATTTGAAGAAAAAAAATGGAATCTCTTTTGACACATAGTTTTCTTAAAAGATTTTGAGTAGATTAAGTTAGATTATTTTCTTTTAATCAGGACAATTGTAAACACCTGAATATATACAATTTGTTTTGTTTTGTAGCGTTTGTTGCCACTTATTCATGACGAAAACAACACATTTGGAGATGTTCTGGTAAACCCGTCACAACTGAGGACAGCCGAAATGAAGGCTTTAACAACTTCCACTAGCAAAAATGGTGGAATTTACCTTCTTAATAAAGTTGTAGAGATTGTTTTCAAGAAGGAGGAGTTGAGGACAAGTAAAGGTGTAAAAGGTCTGGACCAACACAAATTGGAAGCAATCCAAGGTACTAATGGAAACATTTATTAAAATTAATTTTAAGGAGTCTTGACTCTCATTTCTTTTTTATTTAAAAGATTCATTTATATATCAAATGATAAATATCTTATATTTATTTTTTTCTTACAGAGTACATGCACACTAAGTGCAGAACTTTGCAGTTAGAGCCCGTGCCACCAAAACTTTTCAATAAAACGATCCAGAACAAAATTGGGAACATAAGACATGAGAGTAAAGGAAAAACCAGACTCGTTGGGAAGAAAGATGCGACTAAATCCAGTTAGAATCCCGAAAGTGAATGGAATTCAAGGAAGTGTACTTGAAATTGTGATATGTGATTAATGTATAAAAATATCATTATTGTGATTTGTGAACGTCAGTGTTTCTTTCGGTTCAAATCATGCCTCACACATATGTATTCAAGTGTTCAGAGGATGTTAGTTACATTCACTTGGATTTATGTCTTTAGTTACATTTACTTGGAATTATATCTTTGAGAATAGATAAGTATTGGAAATTCTGATTTTTGGTGAAGATACATGTAATAGAATTAGATTATTAGTAATGTTTGCAATATGTTAAGAACTCAATATTTAATGCTTGTTATTGTTTTTTTTCATGTATTAATTTTCTATTTCTTCTTGAGTTTTATGACATCACATAAATGTGTTCGATGTATTACTTTACCATTTTTCTGTGATGTCACAATAATGTTAAATGACATCAAATAAATGCTTTATAGTATTTCATTTGTTTTGTATTGATTTTGCATTTTTCTGTGATGTCAAAGTAATCCTTCATCTCATTTACATATTTCGCGAAAATCCAGCAATTTTCAATCAAAAGTCAATGCAAAAAAAATCAAAATCCAATGTTCAATGCTATTTCAATGCTTTTTCTTCCATACAATTTAGCAAGGAGGCACAGTTGATTTCTTTGCAAATCAAAAAACAATGGAAATCCAATGCTCAGAAAACAACTACAAAATAAATCAAAATTCAATCAATTTGTTTTTGCTAAGGGTATACTCGTAATGTAGCAAAAAATTGCAGAATCGCACCGAAACGATTTTGAAGGATACAAACGGATTTGCACTGAAAATAAGTTGCAAATTAATCATAACAAACCTTTTTGAGATTGCTTATGCCTTTTATCCCCAAAAAATAATCCATATAAATACGAAAATCCAATTCATTTTCTCAACGTTTTTCTCTCGATTCAAATTACCTCCATGTTTACATTCGGAACTCTCTAGATTGTTCCTAGTAAATGCACTATGCGAGTTATCGCCCGTGTTTCTTTCTGCTACATTACGAATACATGGAACGAATTCTATCGTTAAACCGGGTCCGTAGGACAATATCAATTTAACGATAGAACATTCTATCTAACATTGATGTTATTAGAAATACACAGACACACCGATATATTTTCTGTTTTACAGTTCAGACGCTCTCTGTTTACCTTGTAAATCCCCACAGCTTTATATTTTATTTTTTTTTAAATTTGAGGATGTAATTTCAACAGTCCTACTATCTATCATAGTGATCATACTCTATAATTCAAACTGCACTTAATGTTACAGAATATATTCAACTAATTATATATTGACAGTGTGACTATAAGGGTGAGGGCAGATACTTATTTAGTTTTAATTTAGATTGTGCTTGTCAAGCCGCATTTGACATTTGGTGCATCCATGCTCAGTGTTCACACTGAGAGTTTATTCAAATGTTTAATTCGAATGAATTCACTGCTCGTTAAATTACTTCCCATTAGCTCCATGTGAACGTGAGTAAGGATAGCTAATTCAAATTAAATAGAAATGAATTTTGAATGTAGCTTAAACATGTTAAAGAAGCTAAGCACTATGGGTCCAAAGTATACTGCGGAAAAATTGTGTGGAGCAATGTGCAAGTCACAATCTTCTTTTGCCAAGGTCTTATCATAAGAGCTCGCATTATGGGCAGGGATTTGTGCTGCTGTCTGGACTCGCTATAAATAGATGTTCTCAAAAAGTCTTAATTATTTAATATCATACTTTACTGACAAAAAAGGACAAATATTGCTCAGTTAAATTGCAAAAGAAATTTGTTTCAAAAAATTGTAATAATAGAAAGTTTGCTTTTTTGTTTGATAAGACTGCTGTAATGGTTTAATGTTTGTTTATTCGCCTTAATCATACATTTTTCAGTCATTTCATGGTGCCACCACTTGGGATGGTATTAGCTGCAAATATAGACTTGTACTCAGCACTTATTGCCTTTAAGAAGTATGAGATCCATTTTGTGCTAACACCTACCGTGACACAGAATCTTGGTTTATGCAGTCTCACAGGAGTAACCTGTCTAAAGCATTTAGCAATGGGATTGGAACCTGCGACGTAAGGTTCAGCTTCTTATTGATACTTTGATTTATAATATTTATTTGAGAATTTCACTCATTCACATACTTAGAGATGTTGAATATGTTGAATAGCATCAATTTAGACCTTTACTTAGCTAAGTAAACATGTACTGTGAGGTTTTTAAGGTCTCATTCATTTTATATGCCATATGCATGTTAAGGAACATTACTGCATAAATGTTTTTGTCTTAAATTTTTTTGTCTTAAAAGCTCTTTACTAATATAGAGATATGTTAGTGTTAAACCTCTTCAAATTAGGGTAGACCTTTACTTTAAACTCAGCAATGTGAGTGTGTTGTGTGAACTTGTGTTAGCGAGACAGTGTGTTGTATGAATTTGTGTTAGCAAGGCAGTGTGTTTTGTGAACTTAAGTGTGTTAGCCTGACAGTGGGTTGTGTGAATTCTTGTTAGCTTGACGATGTGTTGCGTAAACTCGTGTTAGCGGGACAGCGTGTTGTGTGAAATCGTGTGTAAAGTGTAAGTGTGACAGTGTGTTGTGTAAACTTGTGTAAGCTAGACAGAGTGTTGATTTAACTCGTATTAGCGAAACTTCGTGTTGTGTAAACTCGTGTTAGTGAGACTGCCTGTTGTGTAAATTCGTGTTAGCGAGACTGCGTGTTGTGTAAACTCATGTTAGCGAGACAGCGTGTTGTGTGAACTCTTTTTAACGAGACAGCATGTTGTGTGAATTCGTGTTAGCGTGACAGTGTGTTGTGTGAACTTGTTATCCTGAAAATTTGTCGTGTGAACTGGTGTTAGAGAGATAGTGTGTTTTTTGAACTCATGTTAGTGAGATTGCATATTGTGTGAACTCGTGTTAGCCAGACTGCGTGTTATGTGAACTCGTGTTAGCGATATTGCATGTTTTTTGAATTTGTGTTAGCGTGACAGTGTGTTGTGTGAAATGGTATTAGGATGACAGTGTGTTGTGTGAAATGGTATTAGGATGACAGTGTGTTGTGTGAAATGGTATTAGGATGACAGTGTGTTATGGCAACAGCCTCTGGTGCGAACTTGTGTTAGTGAATAGTGAGACAGCCTGTTTTGTGAATTCGTGTTAGCGTGACAGTGTGTTGTGTGAACTCGTGTTAGCCTGACAGTGTGTTGTGTGAAATGGTATTAGAATGACAGTGTGTTGTGTGAAATGGTATTAGGATGACAGTGTGTTATCGCAACAGCATTTGGTGTGAACTTGTGTTAGTGAATAGTGAGACAGCCTGTTTTGTGACTTTGTTTAGCGTGACAGTGTATTGTGTAAACTCGTGTTAGCGTGACAGTGTATTGTGTAAACTTGTGTTAGTGAGACTGCGTGTTGTGTAAACTCATGTTAGCGTGACAGTGTGTTGTGTGAATTCATCTAAGCGTGACAGTGTGTTGCGTGTACTTGTGTTAGCTAGACAGTGTGTTGTATGAACTCATATTAGCGAGACTGCGTGTTGTGTAAAACTTGTGTTAGCGTGACAGCGTGTTGTGTGAACTTGTGTTAGCGAGACAGGGTGTTTGTGAATTTGTGTTGGCATGATAGTGTGTTGTGTGAACTCGTGTTAGCCTGATATTTTGTTGTGTGAAATTGTATTAGCGTGACAGTGTGTTGTGTGTTAGTGTGACAGCGTGTGGTGCGAACTTGTGTTAGTGCGAAAGTGTTTTTCAGTGTTGTGATGGCGAGCTGTGTGATAGCTTAATGGCGTCTTTTGTGTCGGTAAGATGGCACGCTTTTATGAAAGTGCTATTGAGCTTTAGCAAGTGGCCCTATCTGGACACGCCTTATTATAATTGATCAGTTCTCAGATATACAGTGAATTACCGGTATAATTGTCACCATGAAATCAGCATTTACAGTTGCAATTACCTAGTTAGTAATCATAAGATATTGGTTTGCGAGTTTTAAAATTATGGTGTTCCAATGATGTGAAGTTGCAGTGTGTTAGCATGTTAATTTCAACAGACTGCCACTCCAATGCAGCTTTAAACAACACGCTGCTGTGTTTACACAAAACAAAATATCATGCAAACACAACTCTAAACAATCGGTTGAGTGTTAGCTTTACTGCATGTTGGATTAAGTGTGCTGGCATATTATCACTGACGTACATGCTAGCACATTGTCACCTCGTGCTAGTATGTTGTCATAAATACTCTAGCACATTATCCTAAACCCACAAGTGCATGATTACTTTGCACTGGTATGTTGTCTTATTAGGGGATAGCATAAATGACTGCCTTAATTGGTGTAAACTTCTTTTAATTGATGAAAGAGTACATTAAAATTTACAAATTACACACAGAAAATGTGACAATATCTTATCTCTCAATTTGATAATCTAATTTATAATCTCATGAATTGCACTTTTTATTAGTAAAAGAATTATAAATTAAAAAATTTCAATTTCTTTTGGATAGGTGTGACTCATCTGAATACTGAATTTTGATACCAAGCATGACCATAATTTGCCAGAAGATCATCTGTTTGGATGTGACATGGAATAAACAGCATAGTGAAAATAAGTCATTAGTTTTGGTTTGTGAAGACAATTTTTAAACACACTGTGTATCATTTTTAAATTTTGATTTGACAACATAAATCCACAAATATGAACATATCAATTGCTCTCAGTTTTTCAAGTGAAATAGTTTTTGTAACAGAAATACATGTACCAGTAATTACATTGGAATAAATGTTATTTTTAAATATAATAATATTTTGTTTGTGTAGCATGTTGACCTCTTTATTAAGGTCTTCCCTTTCAAAGTTAAGACTTACTTATTCTAATGATTAAGAAAGATCCTCTGTCTTCAGCAGGAATATAAGATCTTGTAATACATGTATGTGTAATTTTTACAGTATAATGTAAAAAAAAATTGTTATTTTGGCACATACAACTAATTAAAGGCATAAACATGTGTATGATTCCAAGGAATTCAGTACATAGGGCATGTACATGTAGTTTTCTAAAACAAGATTGAAGAGATGTCCAGTCGCATTTCAATGTCAACTCCAAAACTGTGCCTGTTGCATACTTATTAGCCCATCTGAGCTAAAGGAACCAGTAAATTTTTTAAAACCATAATTTTATCCATTATCATCATTGTCTAAAATTTCACAATATCATTTTCCAGAACCAAAGTGAAACTTGGCACAGAGCATCCTTAGTGTAGGGGATTCAAATTGTTCTTATGCAGGGCAATACCTTCAAAGAGATTTGTTTCTTTAATGCTGTAAATGTATTATATTTAGCTTGTACAATATTTGGTGGAAACTGACTTTTGAATAAGTTAGCGTAGATATTCTTATTTATGTTTATGTACAAGACTTTTAGCTTTGTACTTGATTTAGTGATTGCTGCATTCCGCCAAAGCCGCTAAAAAAGAATACACAGCCATATGTAATATGTTCACAATATACCTTTCAGAGAATTTTACACTCCTATTGAGGTACCACCAGTTGCTAGTGGAAAGCTTCAAATTAGAAACATACACAACACATTTCTGTGCGTTTATTATAAAAGTATTGTTCTACTTACTGATTGCAACTAATGAAGATTGTTCATCATTATTGTAAATATGTCACTAAATACATTTGGATTTTTTGAATTATCATATAATTTGTTTATTTTATTTACCTAGTTATACTGTATATTAAATGATTTTAAAGCCATTTTTAAGATGGTAATGTAGCAAAACACTTATGTTTCTGTAGTATGACACGTTTCACAAACATAATTGCAACAAACATGATATATCCGATATCAAAAGTCATAATATTGGAAGTTAAACTGTTGTCGATACGATTTCAAGAATGCTGTTAGAGAGAGTACCCTTTAGACCTCATGCTCACACCAAATTAAAGAATTCAAGTAAGGGTTTTTGAGACAAATCGAAAAAGAGAATGTTAGAATAATAAGACTAGAGCAAAGCTCGTTGCAAAGCAACGAGTGGGTCTTCCTTCCTAGCGATAAGCAAAAGATGAAATGTTTCTGTCTAGATTGTCAACTAGATTGTTGACAATCTAGACAGAAACATTTAATTTTTTGCTTATCGCTAGAAAGGAAGACCCACTCGTTGCTTTGCAACGAGCTTTGCTCTAGTTATTCTTTTTTTTGTTTTCTTCCTAGACGCCAACTTTGAGGCCTCATATCTCACTCATTTCTCAATGGATTTTGCTCAAATTTTCAGACATTATAGACGGTAATAAACTCTTTCAGAATGCTGTCTAAAATTTCAAAAATTCACTTCCGGTTTTGAGTTATTTCCCTTTAAACGAAAAATTATAGGCTTTCATTTCCAGACAAAGGCTCAGAGACCACTAGAGCTGGAGCAGAAATTTTACTGGTTTTAGATAACAGAAGGATTGAAGTTGTGCACATCGGTTTTTGTTTTTCGATTTCTGTATTCAAAATGGCACTATATAGGGGTCAAAAAATAGAACGCCTAAAAGAGCGAAAATTTACACATATTTTCCTTTTTATCTTGAAAACTAAAAATATTTTGTTAAGACATGTTGAACAAAAGTTGTGCATAATTGCAAGGGCTTTCATATAATACTATTCAAAAGGGGCTGGCCCCTATGATTAAGGATTTAGGGAGCTTGAAAGTTTTTGCTTTATAACTCAAAAACGGTAAATATTTCGATCTGGATTATACGAACAAAATTGTTCTTTGACACCTTTTTGATCTGATGAGAATGTTTATTTGTTCGAATATACCGGGGATATTGCGTAACACGAAGTAGAAAGCAGGCCAGGTAAACAGATAGCGTTTTTCAATCGGAAAGAAAATCAGACCTCTTCGTGTGTATAATTTACACAAACTTCCTATCAATAATATACCCTATGGTATTTAATGTTAAATTTCTACTAAAAGGTCTTTATACATGCTTTACGGTTCATTATTAAATTATTTATATAACAATTAGTTTTTCTTTTTTATGTATTATTAATTAGTTTTATAGTGAACACGTCTTCATCGGAATATATTAAATCTATCTTTCTACGTTAAATATAATTATAAGTAATTTTAAGCTTTATTAATCGAATAATTCACGATCATTTAGTTGATCTCCACGTTCGCCAGCCTAGATGTTTGTAACAGTTGCGTAATCAAACGCGCCAATCCCACGCTCCGATCGGGGTCACTTGTGTACCAGCCACCTGTTGTCGTAAACAAAGCAAGTGTCTGTGATCGTGTTTAAAATCCATTGTGTACAAAGACCTACATGTATCAATTAATAGAAAATTGTGTTTTTAATTAATCGAATCAATAAGAATACGTCACCGATCTTACATTAAATCGCAATTCCTAACACTGGTGCATAAAATCATTTTGAATTTTGATAACTTTCTTTGGTCTGTTCACGCAAAATTATTTCTCTATTCCGTGTTAATGTATTTTATCAAAATTGTAATTGAAATGGGGCTTCGGCAAATAATTATAATTAGTGAAGGAAGTCTTGAGATAGGTAATGTACTATATGTACGTTTTATTTTTACCATCACTCTTTTGTTTCTCCATTATTTTTTTAACGTGCGTGGTCACAGAGAGCCGCAGGCATGTCGAATGTTAAAAACATCGTGTACTCCAACAGTGGAAATTGGCTTTGAAATCATGTCGCCTTTTTCATATTACTGAATGACGGGTATTTTTTTTTTAGGTTTATAAATCCGTACAATTTAAACGCGTAAAATTTAACATAATTTATAAAACGGCTCGTATAATTTTTACACGGTATGTGTAAAAGTAATGCTTATTGCTACTAAGCTCACTACATGGAGGCTATATAATTAGTATACTGTTAGTATTTTGAACACTTTTAAGCCAATCATCAATTGGGATCATACAGGTAAATCTCAATTAACTTGTATATAAATTAAACAAACATTATCAATTAATTTATAAGTTAGACCTACATTTTTACTCTTTTTTAGTTTTTTTAGAGACGCATAACTTCTGATAATGACTTGATAATTACAGCTCTTCCAATTAAATGTATACCCGTGTTTTCAATCTTGGACATTTTCTTCTGCTTCATATGCTTTGAATAAAACCTCGACCTCTTAATACGCTGTACTTAATTAAATACTTTCACTTCAATTATGTTAGTTTGAGTTGTCTCTCTTTGTTTTCGGTAAATATACCAGATATGCATGTGTGCCTAGCTATAAAAAAAACATGAATCAAAGAAGGGCACATTGCTCATGTATATAAAGGTTATTTTTAAAAAAATTATACCATGCGCGGATCTAGAGGGGGGGTCGGGGGCTGGGGGGTCAGGACCCCCCCTTGGAATTTACCAGGTTAAAAATATACATACTTAAACAAGGAAAAAATTACCATGGACCCCCTTGGAAAACGCAGACCCCCTGGACTATATGTGTAAAATGGGTATGAAAAGTTAAAGATTTGAGGCAAAAGAAGAAAAGAAGTCATTACCGCCCCCCCTAACGAAATAGTTTTTAACGTTAGGGGGAGTGTTACTTTACGTTTTTTTTTTTTTTTTTTTTTGCTTGTCAAGAAATTTCCGGATATGATTTTTTTTTGACTGAGGTGGAACCCCCCCCCCCCCTGGAAAAAATTTCTGGATCTGCGCCTGTATACAATTCATTATGTAATTTGTTTGCATTGTTTATATTGTTATATCAAATTAACATGTGTTTAATAACTCTCTCACTCTCTCTTTCTCTCTTTCTCTTACAAGTTACATAGGGTTTTTGGACACGTTATTTGTACACGTAAATGCATTCAATGTGATCTGGAATTTTACGTCTGATGCTTTGAATTTTTACGGACATATTCAATTCGTAAAAGATCACCGTATAAAAATTTAAATCACCTTTTTTGACCCAAATTTGTAAAAATATACAGCAGTAAAAATTACCCATTATATGGTATTTTATTTCACTCTATCTCATAGTTTGTTTTAATCAATCGTATTTGCTTTTTACACTTTATTGATTTCAAGTTTTATTCCTGATGAAATCAGGTGCTTTGATCCTTTTCATGCCAGCACCTACCCCGACACAAGACCTTGATTTATCCGGTCTCATCCATAGGATCGGTCTCCACGCATCATTTCACAAGTCTCCAAATTTCAAATAAAACATTCTCATTGAAACTTTGATGCTTCCACATGAAAATGGCCGGGCATATATTGTTTGTCATGTACGTCTTCCATTTTCCGTCTGTCCCTCTTCCCCGCTTTGCGTTTACCTCAGTTTAAAGCTCAATTTCAAAGAAACTATTCAATTTTTTTTATATTAAACGTCCTATGCTGATAAACATTGATGAGAGCTATTTTCCTGCATCAACATATTTTAACTTTGACCTTTCCTTTGAACTTAATATCACCTTTTATGAATTCTGTCTAAAGAGACCATTCAAGATAGTATCATCAAACTTCATGTGCCGATATGTACTGATATGTGCTGATACATACTGTAGGCTAGCTACACGTTTGTAACTGCATCAACATTTTGTTTTACCTTTCCTTTGACCTTAACCTAACTTTTCTCAGGTTAGTGTTTAACTCAGAAACATACCATTAAAGACTATAAGTATTCTTTTACTTCTTTTTTACTTTGACCTCTTTTTTTTTTACTTTGACCTCTCCTTTCACCTTGATCTTACCTTACCTAATTCATTGAGTATTAAGCTCAGTTTTGAAGAAAGCATATATATTTTTACTCAACTTCATATGCTGATACACTGTACACACTTATGAGAGCTATCCAAACCTTAGTGTATAACAGATGCTCTAACTACTGTGCCAAACGGGCGACCTTCAGTTTGAAAAATCCATTCAAGACATTTTTATCAAACTTTAGTATACTGATACAGTTTGATCTTGCACTTTCCTGTGACCTTGACCTCACTTGTCTTTAATTTGCAATTTGCATAGTATTAAAGAAACCATTTGAGATATTTTATTGTAAGCTTATGCCTATATGCATTATCTGAACGGAATTTCCATTTTTTAGATTTCAATTTTTAAGAATCTATTCAAGATATTCTCAACAAACGTCATACACTCGTATTTCTAAATAAATCATCATGTAAATCATAGTTTTGAACCTAATAAATTCTTTCGATTCGATATATGCTCAATAAAAATTTGACTGAACATATTCAGTCTTTTGGACGAGTCATTGTTACTGACAGAGAAACTTTAAATTCTCAACCGTATTTGTACCAGTGAAACATTGCTCATATAATGCAGGGTGGGGCATGACCTTGTCTCAAGTTCTAGATCACTTAAGATAAGATGTTTTGGTTGGATATGAACTAAAAGAATATCTAAAAAAAAAACATACGTGAACTTTTCCACTCGGTAACACGCAGAGTATGTATTTTTATAACAGAGTTTGTCTTTGCTTGTTGCAAGGTCATTTAGAAAGTTCAAGGTCATGCACATAACATTCTTTTACAGTCTTTTTCCTGGCGAAACATTGTAAGTTGCTTCCTCAACAAGCCTTTGGGTTGCTTACTTAAATAATTTTCGAATGGTTTGACCTAGACTCAAGGTTACGTCTTCCCTTCCGTAGCTCCAACGGAAGACCTATTCGTTGCTTTGCAACGAGCTCGGCTCTAGTTGTAAATATTATTGGTTATTCTATATAATTGTCCGCTTTCATGGGTTTCTTACAAGCTAGAGCGTTTTTATTAGGAGAATCTTGTGTTACGGCTACTATTAGACAACGGCACCGGTTACTATTTAAATAGGTTTAAGTTTTCAAATTTCATGAAATCACATCCTCAATTTACATATGATATGCAATTATAGTTCCTTAAGAAAACTATATATATACCGTATATTCTTTCTTAATGATTGACTTGTCGGGTATGTTACTTTCGATCATATAATGACAAATTAATCGTATATTTATATGTACAATGTATGTTGTAAATAGTGGAGTTTGTATGTACATGTACCCTGTATAGTTTTGGCTTTGGAACAGGGGTAGGCTAAGCCTTCCCATTTTTTTTTGTAAAGATACAGACATAGGCACTGAAAACTGAAAAATATGTCTTTAATTCTAAGAGTAAAATCTTTTTTTATCGGACCAGGTGTAGCCCCCCCCCCTTCCATCTTTCAATTTGCTTCCGACGTCTATGGAACATGCACACACACACTACTGTTTTGTGTTAGCCATTAAATCGTGTGACCATTCAATTTATTATATTCCAGCTATGTTATTATGCCAGATTGATAAAATTTACGATTTGGAATTTTAAAAAATCATTATTATCGATTCACAAACCACAAGAGATTATTTGTCTCAAATATTTACGCAACCCACCTCTACAAATCCAAAAATAAACCTACAAATTAGCAATCTCTATATCTGATTTTTAACAAAAATATTAATTGAAAAATGAATAAAGCTCACATAAAGTTGTAAAGTTTTGCTGTCCAACGTCGATAATTACTCAAGTACAAATTTTAATGAAAATATATGAAGTCAATTTACAAGAAATTCGACAGGAAAAAGAAGTGGAAAACATTAATATAAAAACCACGCTTTCTTTCGTGGCGGTGGAGGGGGGGGAGGCTTGTCTTTTCTTACCTATATAATTTAAAGAACTCTTAAAAGCCTAATGGGGCGAGGGGGGATGATGTTTTGAATATTGCATGTTAGTCGTTCAAGGAACCAGTGCATCACCGTACTTCGAAAAAGAAATATGGAATTAGAAATATTTGACAAAGCTTATACTTTAACTTTACTAGATATCATACATGTTTAAGTATGCATGTAGGCTACAAAATCCCCAAAAAACGCTAACTTAAGAAAGGTTTTAAAGAAATGATTGTACGTGCATCAAAAATTATTTAGAAATTTACAAATTACGCTTTCAATTCTTTATATATGCATGCAAAGAGAACACAATGCCAGGTAGTACGTGATATAAAGATATAGTTGAAGCCTCGTATTACTAAGACCAGTGAGATGATATGGTTGTTCTTGGTTGTTTTCTGACAACTTATGGATGGACCATTGAAGAAAGAAGAAGGTATAGTTTTAGCTTTATTACCCCTTAAAATGTAATGACATCAAAAAGTTTTGAAACTGGCTTAAATATTAGTTAAATAAATGATTCTGATAAATCAGGTAAGAATATGGCATGAAGGTTTACCATTCTGCAAATATGACGTCATTAATATTTTCAACAGAAAAAGCCTGAAGAAAGCACATTTCAAGGGTGATTTTCCTTTAGAAAACAGTGTCCACAGCCGTCGCCTACATTGATTTTTTTGATATTTTGTGCAAAATTCAATAACAAATCATATATCTCAAGATCTTTGTGGGTGATGCCTGTGGACAATGTTATCTGAAAGAAAACTCCATTGAAAATTGGTGTCTTCTACAATTTTTTAAGAAAATAAGGTAGATGTTTATGACGTCATATTTAGCATTTTAAAACACTTGTGAGAAAAATGCCTTGTATGATATTGCTGCATTGAATTTCAATTATTTAAAAAGCATGAGTTTTCAACTTTTACACCAGTTTCATTTTTTAGAAAATCACACGGCAAGATTTGTATGGAAACCATACCTTCTTCTTTTTTCCGAAAATTTAAATTGCAAGTTACAGCTGCATCATCATTCATCTGTAGAATAGTGAGATGCAGTAAAAAATACAAATCTGCAGTGTATGGATATTTGCAAATGTAAAATCCTGAACAAAGCAGAATATAGAAACAATAGACAAATAAATCAGAGAAAATTCGAATTAAATGTAGAAACGATTAAATTTTCTGAGTTTTACTAATAATGTTAGCATTCTATTATCATTTTCAAAGTTGTATTACACTTAGTGAGATATTCACACATTATTTCTCCATTTTGACCAACATTAAGAGAAAATTAGAAAAATTGGATGTCCGCCACTTTGAATCGCCATTTTGACCTCTTTAACGCCATTTTCATGAAGACCATCATATTTTTTTTGGATTCAGCAAACTCGAAATATATTAAAAACTATGCTGGACCATATAATAATTATTTGCCGTTAGAAGTATTTCTTTCTATAAATCGGACCAGACTATGAGTTGAGTCTTAGTTATTATAGTTTTTACAGAATCTATCGAAATACACATAACAAGGAAAACTAATGCGGCGTATAGTTCTATATACCACAGAATATTCTATTACAGGGTAGACGAATGTATCCAATATTACAATTATGAAGTGAATAAACTAGCATTAATAATATTTTAGCAATTTAAAAAAGTCTCGCATTCTTTTTTCCGATCGTAATTTTGCATACTTTTCTTGGAGATAATATCACGAGGACTAAGGTGTGACATTTTTAGATACATGTACCTGAAGGTACATGCTGTAGAGTTATGCAGTAAATAAATGTTATCAAACATTGGAAATATTACATTTAAACGGGAAAACATACCGTTACAGTGAATAAACCTGGCTAGCAAAATAAACCACATCCAGCTAAGTGCGTTCATATTGACAAAAAGGAAGTAAAAACAAACATAATCCCACTATCAAACGAAGCGACCAGAGGAGATAAAAAGTCTGGCTGCCAAATTATTCAATAGAATACTCGGAGACTGAAATATTTATGCTGATGATCTTCTTTAACACTACTAAGAAGACTTGAGTAATGTTTTTTTTTTTACCTGTGCCTAATTAATTGCACTTCTACAAATAATACTTCCCCATTTACATGTATCTATAGAACTTACTTGAAAAGTTATTACTATAGAGCGATAGACCTCATATTTTTTGTATTGTTTCTTATTCTTTTTTTTACGATGTTTCACCTTTCGGTTGGAGCATAAAATGATCGGTAAGTTGTTTTTTTTTCATTTGTTTGTTTCTCCCCCCCCCCCCCCTTTTTTTTTCTTTGTTTTGTTTTGATCAAAGTTCCCTTACAAAAACTTTTCTTTAAAGTCTCATGAATATCAATATAGTAAATGAAGTGACAAAGTTATATATCATTTTAGTAAATAAAAGTTTAAAAGTTAACCCTATAATAAAGCAAAGTGTCAAAATTTTCACTATATCGTGTTATTATTAGATTTATAGTAAATATAAACGATTTAACTTATTACATGTATGAATAATCTTATCTTTGTAAAGCAGATTGTCAAATTGTAATATTTGCAACCCTGACATACTTGGAGAAGACTTGCCTTAAGTCCAATCTATTTATCTATATTGACCTTACTTAAATAATAAAATACTGATTAAACTTTTTTTTTCAAAATTAAAAAAAAGTGAACTATAGTAAATCATTTAAAAAAAACAGGTTCATCTTGTTTTTATTGACCTATGTAATGCATTTTGAACACCAATAATTTCTAAATAACTGACTAATTCAAGATCTTACTAACATGTGTAAGGTTTTTGTCCCTAATTTCAGTACGTTTGTACCTGTACATGTAAAACACAGTATATACAAACTAATATCATATTTCAAACAACATTTTTTGTTTTAAAAAAGCGATATTATTTAAAAGTACAAATGAGTGATGAGTTAAAAAGATATTTTTTTCACAACTATCAGTGTAGTTAGGATTCCAAATTTTTAACATATCAAACGTGGTCACGTGATCAAATCCCATAAAGCCCGCAGGGCTTTATGGAAGATTTGATCATATGCCAACCCGTTTTACATCCCAATTAAACTCAAAAAATGCCAGTGAAAGCGCGTCCACCCTTTGTGACGTCACTGAGAAATTACGTCGAACGTTTATCCATACGCACATCTATGACCTCTTGACCCCGTACCTGTATTTATACAGTTATAACTATGCTTGCTTTTAGTAGTGTTATATAAAGGAAATCATTTGCAAATGTAAATATTATGATATAATCGTCACAACCGCTCAGCTCAGTAGTTAGAAGGCTAGATCCATGCATGTTCGGAAGGTTGTGATTTCGAATCTCGGCAGTGACATACTAAAACGGATAACCAAAAGTTTCTTTAGAGAATGTAGCTCTACTAGTTTGTAACTATAACAAACTTAAGAAAAAGTAGCAGTTGGACTTGAAACTTTGAAACAGTAATAAATAGAATCCCACATAGCATGACTACGTTTGGCCAACGTTGGTTTTTGGGTGTATTGTTGGTAGAGTGTTGGCGTTGGGGAACAAATGAAGGCCCGCCGTTGGTCCAATGTTCATCTACGTTGACAGGAAAGCTTAACCAACGGTGTTGGGCATGCGATGTTGGCCCATTGTAGTAACGTTGAGAAGAAACATAGCGACTTTGTGTTCGACATTATAATGTTGGCCCAACATCGGTCCAACCGAGTAAATGTTGGCATGGATCAAGGCAATTGTGTGTTGGGTGTGAAATGTTGGCCCCACCTAGGCCTAACTGAGTACAAGTTGACACGAAACGTGGCCAATTATTGTTGGATATTCAATGTTGGCCCATCGTTGGTCCAGCTTAATAAATATTGACAATATAATGGCTAATGATCAAGGCATCGCTCTGTGTTGGGCTTGTAAGACTGGGCTGGAGTTGGTTCAATAGTAGGAATATTGGGATTTCATGTACAGGTAGCCTGTGATGTTTGAGATGAAATGCTGGTCCAACCTTGGCCCAATATTGCGAAAAGTGTTCATCAATTTAGGTTTATTTATTTTAAGTCAATGGTAATGTAAAAACAACTCATTATAAACGTTGTTCTATATTAAATTGAATGGAAAGTTATGAGACAATCCTTATAAGTCTGTGAATTACATATAGTAATTATGTACTTTGGTAGATTATATATTTAGCATCATGAATCAAATTTACAGTGCTGCGTTTTGGGCTCCAAAATAAATAGGTCAGTGAAATTCACTGGCTCGGCAGGTGACTCATAGGTCTCCAAAGAAACCGGCATCTTAATCAGTTTTTTTTTTTTTTTTAAATCGCGCACTTGAAAAATGTAAAGCGTATGTGTGTCTGTTTAAGTAAACGCAAGAATTTTAACCCTTGAAATGTAAGTATAGTTTTTGTTATTGAAATAATTAATAATGTGAAACGCAGACTAAAAGATTAATTGGTAACGTTTCTGTATTTGTTATTGATAATTAATTTATGTGAAATTCAAACTTAAGGATTGCCTTCGAAATATGTGTGTGTTTCAAATTATAATGGCCTGCATGCTTTAAAATCATCAGTACCGGGATGCTGATGAACATTTGAAAATAATATTTTAATTGATGACAATTTTAACGTTTACAGGAATTGCAAAAGTGTACAAATAGAACTTGTAGACTCTTACCATCTTAGCGATATTTTGTGGTGGACATAGTGATGTGGAATATACTTGAGAAACCTTAAACTTTCTACCTCTTCCTTCTTTTAGTAACATTCCATGGAATACTTTAATGAAAGTGAAAGTGACAAAGAATATATTGTGATACAAATTTAGGAGGAAAAAATATTTGACCAAATTTGGTGAAATTAATTGTGTCGTATAATATGGGAAAAAAAATACAGAATTTTATTAATTTTGTAAGATATTTGTATTCAAAAATAATTGTGCCAACGTTAATATTTCAACAAGCAGCGTTGTATCAACGCTGAACCAGCGTAATAACGTTAACTATATTTCGATCTGAGGTCCAGCGTAGGGCCAACGTTACAAAATATTACGTTTGCGTTGGTATGTTGGAATAACGTTGTACCAAGGTTGATATTTCAACAAAAGCGTTGTACCAACGTTGGACCAACATCATGATAATATTTTGAACCGAGGTCTAATGTTTGGCCAACGTTAGAAAATATTGCGTTGACATATGTATGTTGGAATAACGTTGTACCAACGTTGATAAATAAACAAATTTAAACAGTGTTGTACCAACATAGGCCCAACATGTTGGGCCACCGGCGCGCCAGTGAGCAATAAGACATTGAGCCAACGTAAATTGCCAACATTGGCCCAACATAACCAACATTGTTGGGCCAACGTTGGGTGTTCTCATGCTATCTGGGATGGCGATCCTTAACGTTCTAAGTACGTTCTCTTTTCGTAGGAAGACGACTACAACAGTGAAACGTAATAGAACACACTCATTAAATGGAATAACCTAACATCCCTTGGAATAGATTGTTCCAGGGTTATATAAGTCAGTGCAGTTGACAGCTGAGGGGAATTGATGTAAAGTCGGAGAAGAAAAAAGACGACGGAGAAACGAAAACATGAGGCTAAGGTAGAAATAGAATATGTACACCAGCGGTAGGGAATTAGGGGAATTTGAGACTCAGGAGGTTAGTAGGTCTTATTAGATCGAGGAGCCTGAATCTCTTTATATTAATAGGACCCTTTTATCAAGAAACGCGGTGAAAGGTTACCCAGTCAGATTTAGATAACAAATTATTATATAGCCCTTGTAAAGCCTCTGGTATTTTAATTGTCTTCGAATTATATACAGAATCATTATTTATCCTCAAGGAGAGTAAAGGAGAATTATTATATCTCCAAATCATTTTTACTCAGATAGAGTACAAGGGAAAGAAATCATATATCCTTTATAAAGAATCCTAGTGTTCAGATAAACATTTTGGTGTAAGCTGGTTAAGGGATAATAAATTGATTGAATTTATTCTGTAGGAAAATTGTTTTGTTTTCTGTAAATTTTATTTTACCAGGTGTATTTTGATTTTACCAAGTTTAGAAATCGTGTATATTTTACCGGGTACATATGTTAGGCTTACTATGATTTTGGTATTGTGTGTGACTTGGTAAAGTTTACCAAGTACGTTGACATTGTGCAATTATAAAACAGAAAAATATACAAGTACATAAAACAAATTATACCAGAATGAGTGATAGAAAAGATGAATTGATAGCTGATCTCAGTGTAATGGATGCCAGAAAGAAAAAGCTCAGAGAAGAAATAGAAAAATTCAACACCTCAGATTACCAAGTCTTCAGCAACACCAGATTCCGGAGTAGATGTTTGGTACAAAAACCCAAACAACACTTTAGATGAATTAGATTCAGAACAGCAAGCAACACAGGACATGCACATGGACACATGCAATATCCAGAGTCCGCCCTAACAAAAAAATACTATAGTAAACTATAGTTAACTATAGTTTACTGTAGTTAACTATAATACCAATGTTAAAACTTTGAAACTTTGATTTACTATGGTGAAAACTTTGGAACTTTGATTTACTATGGTGAAAACTTTGGAACTTTGATTTACTATGGTAAAAACTTTGGAACTTTAATTTACTATGGTGAAAACTTTGGAACTTTGATTTACTATGGTGAAAACTTTGGAACTTTGATTTACTATAGTAAAAACTTTGGAACTTTGATTTACTCTAGTAAAAAAACTTTGGAACTTTGATTTACTATAGTGAAAACTTTGGAACTTTCATTTACTATGGTGAAAACTTTGGAACTTTGATTAAGTACTTTAAAACCCGTGGAATTATGGTTTTGATTCTCATTTTGTACATTTTAGAAAATGTCAAGAATAAGATTTATTACAGCTTCAATGAAATTTAAAAAAAATGACTCGTCCCCTAAAAGAACAAAGTACAAGAAATGAATTTTAATAAAAGAAATGCACTAGCACAGATAAAAAAGCAATATTTATCATAATTTATGGAGAAAAAATTATTATAAGGTAAAAATTCCGTCATTTAGAATCAAAATATTTACTTTCTTTACATCAGTCAACATGTTTTTTCTACCGATCAATGTAAATGATGCATTTAAATTAATTACTTTGAATATTTAAATTGAGATGAAGACAGAAATCAACCCAAAGAAACCAAAATCATCGTCCTTAAAACAGATTAATAATTAAAAAAACTTATTTAAAACATACAAAACTTTGGAACTTATGATTTACTATGAAAAAAACTTTGGAACTTTTGTTTTACTATGAAAAAAACTTTGGAACTTTTGATTTACTATGAAAAAAACTTTGAAACTTTGATTAACTCTAGTGAAAACTTTGGGACTTTGATTTACTATGGTAATATCTTTGGAACTTTGATTTACTATGGTGAAAACTTTGGAATTTTGATTTACTATGGTGATAGCTTTTGAACTTTGATTTACTATAGTTTAAACTTTGGAACTTTGATTTACTATAGCAAAAACTTCGGAACTTTGATTTACTATAGTAAAAACCTTGGAACTTTGATTTACTTTGAAAAACTTTGGAACTTTAATTTACTTTATTGAAAACTTTGGAACTTTGATTTACTATAGTTAACTATAGTAAACTATAGTTAACTATAGTTAACTATAGTATATTTTGTTAGGGCGGTTATACATTTTACAAAGATAAGCAGACCAAAGATCGAACCTTAATTAAAGCGGGATAAAGAAAATAAGCTGCGGCGCTCTGGTACATTAAATCAACCAGTTTTATCGAGACACATTAATGACACCAAGTCCTCAAACCATCAAATTCCTCGACAGTTACATTACCCGCATCGTTAGTCTTTACAGAATACACGATACGATAGAATACATGCACGATAGGATAGGATACACGCAAGATAATGTTTACCTAATATTCCATTACAATTGTTAACACTACATTGTATGCACGTGCCATTTTAGAATTCACGTGGTACAAGTAAACAGATCTAAGTTGTACGCGTTCGACCCTTGATTTTCCGGCAGATTCTGATTACGTTAATTTTGTATGAGGAGAGAAAATTTATTTTTCTCAAAATGCTAACTTTAACTTTTTACCTTATTCCTGTATGATGTATTGGGCAAATTTGAATGACAAAGCCCACGATTTGCAGCCGTATTTCCGCTTTAAATAATAGAATCTAAGGAAACAATTACAAGTAGAAGACCGGCCTAAAGAAAGGGTCAGAGAAAGCGGCTATGACAAAATTAATAAATTTGTGATAGATTCACCATGAACTATATATACAGTTCAAGAAAATTAATTTCCCGAATAGAAATCTATATAATAAAAAAATATAATATCGCTCTGCATTAATACGTGTAAACTGTGTCAGATGCAACGTCAGGAATTGCTACTCAACCTTGTAACGTCAAAACGACGTCAATATGAATTGTTTACGTGCAGTGTTTAATTATGCTTTTAAGAGGAATTACATGTAATTCCATTGAAGTAATTATTAATAGTAATTTGTTGACAGAACCTTGGGTAAATATACTTTTTTCGATAAAGCAGATCTTCAAAACAAATTACGCCATATTTTTAATATTCTACATGTATCATTGTTTTCTCTCTTGCATATGAAAAAAAAAATTCTGCACTTGCATGGATTCAAATTTATAACTAAACTGAACATTTGTATGCGATAATCGTTTTATGGGGATCATTTAAAAAAAATCAGCAGAAGAAGCAATTTACGGATACAGAGAGGTGATAATCAAAGATTAACATGTAAAGTATGAAGGGTACAACAATACACAAATAAATTAATAGGAAATGCACATTGACGTATGACCCAAATCGTGCATTCTGAGAACGTCAGACGTCATTTTAAGCAGCTGGGGACACTTTCGCAAGACATTTCGATTCTTTAGTAATTTTCTTATTAACCGGCAAGATCTGATGAAACATATATGTATCAAAAGTAATTTCTCATTACTTTCCACTGATATAAATTTTAATAAATATTGCCTCTTGAATTCGGAATAAATCAATAAGCTATTAACTATTAATTATTTGACATGGCGTCATTTACGCAGCGGGACATATTTGCAAGACACGGATTATGTGTGATTAAATACCTTTTCATTTTCTTTTTGGAACAAGTTGTTGTTTAAAAGTACTCATTGTATGTCAATTCAAAGTTGTAAATTTTACCGACAAAATTTTCTTTTTTGACACTAAATTTTTATTGAATGGGACATCTTAAAGGACTTTTTTTCAAAGGATGTGAGTATCTATTCTCTTAACAGAGGTTGTCAACAAACATATTATGTCTAAATATGATGTTAGAGATTTACGATCCTGTAGAATCAAAGAGATGCGAGAAGATTTTTCAACTTTTTTCTAGAATAAACTCCGTTAAAGGTATTTTTCTGTTACAACGGGACAAGACGAAAATTGACGTTATTCTGGAATATAGTAGTCTGTCAATTTGTACATACCTTGTAATAATACTTCTTTTTGTTACAATATTATTGATGAGAAAAAATCCTTATTTTCGTATAAAACACTACAAATTTATTATCAAGACTGTACTGCTAATGTAATCTGAAAACGGATTAAGCGTATTATTTCCTATAAGTAGCAATTCCTAACGTTACGTCTCAGCAGAATACGAATCTGCTACAACTGCACATGTACATGTACGCTGAGCTCTCATATACATGTAGGTTAATATATATATATCAGATACTAAAAACCTCGTATTAATTAACGAACATTAAATGATATTTTTTTTTCTTTACAATACAAAACACACACAAACACACAACAAATTAAAATAGTGAAATGCGGATTTTCTGATTAAATAATTATTAATCATTGCTATTAGACTTTGTGTACTGTTGCTAAAATAATTTAAAAGAGGTTTAAGTAAATTAAAACCCTTAGAAATATTATAGACGTAATCTCATATGAGGCATATTCGAAGGGCAGGATGTTGAAAGTTTATAACCAGTTTATTTAAAATTAGATAAACAAGATGTAACGAAATAGCCAAAAAAAAAAATCGACATCGCAAATAAAGTTATGAAATGGATTAATGCTATAAATTGATTCGGTGTAATACAAGTACTCCTTTTGCATGGTCACGGCTGAATCAGACAACTTCTTTTCTTTTAATATAATAGTAAAATACCGAAAAAAATAATGCGAACAAATTTTCATAGTTTAGAATGTTAGAATTGTTCACCCTTTTCTGAGATCAATGAGATTGTTTTTTTCCTAGAATTAATTCTGTCGGTATTACACAGAAAACCCGATGATCCGAAAGTTCCCGTACCAGTGCAGTATTTTTAAACAAGTTTATTAAAAAAAACTTATTTACACAATCATTATGGAAACTTCGTAAAAACGAAATAAGTCAGCGGTTGGAGTTTAGGGACTTTATTTAATTAAATTTATTTATATGAATTTTTATTTAAAATTCAAGAAAAAAAAAATCTAGCAAGGAAATAATTTCGTTTTAGAATCCATAAATTGTACAATCATTTGATTTATTTAGAATGAAATCTTTAATGAGTGTTGTTCACACAAGTTATAAACAGAATCCAGAAAATAAATACTATCTGACACAAGATGAGAAAGCGTTGTAACAGAACAGTTCAGGTATGTTGACGGTGAACACACACAGGCCGAGGTGTCATTTATGGGAGAAGGGGGAGGGGGGTGTTGACCGCACAGGAAGGCAGTGTGCTGATTAGAGAGGTACATATACAAATCAGTTTTCTGGCAAGGAACACTCTTCAATTTGACACTCAGATGCATGATATTTTCAGTTTATTTCTACGCTGAAAAGGTAAGCTATGAAAAGTCATCATGTTTTTTCTGTATATATTTTTAGATAATTTAATGCCAGATAAAATTAATAAAAAACTTCTATTTTATGGTAACTGCCACAGTGTAATAAATAGGGTAGACCATTTCATATTTTATAATTTTGATTTTTATTTTTTTTTAAATTTAGACACATCAAGGCAAGCTGAAA
Organism: Saccostrea cuccullata; assembly: GCF_032062105.1. Taxonomy (NCBI): domain Eukaryota; kingdom Metazoa; phylum Mollusca; class Bivalvia; order Ostreida; family Ostreidae; genus Saccostrea; species Saccostrea cuccullata. The sequence continues at coordinate 47,721 of NW_026938708.1, forward strand.
TAGTGATAAAAATAAATTCAAGAATCAAATTGGTGTTAAAGTTAATGTCTTATGTTTCATTATTTTTGTGATTTTAATATTTTAAATAATTGTGCATTTATGCAGATCAGAGGCGTAAGTATATTGGTATATCAGACGATTAATCAAGAAAAAATGAATAATTTGACAAAAAAATTCATACAATTCGATAAATAAAAAAAAAAACCATGGGATCGATTATTTACGACGGCGTATTCGTGCCATTTAAACAATGTAGAAATTTTTATTTAAATCGTTTGAACGATTTAAGAAAACGTTTGTACGATTTAATAAATTGTTTGTACAATTTAATAAATCGTTTGTACAAATTAATAAATCGTTTGTACAATTTAATAAATCGTTTGTACAAATTGTTTGTTAAATCGTTTGTACAATTTATTAAATCGTTCATACGATTTATTAAAGTAATTTGTACGATTTTTATAAATCGTTTGAACAATTTATGAAACCGTTTTTACGATTTAAGAAAACGTTTGTACGATTTAAATAATTGTTTGTACGATTTGATAAATTGTTTGTACGATTTAATAAATTGTACAAACGATTTATAAAATTGTACAAACCATTTACTAAATTGTACAAACAATTTATTAAATTGTATAAACAATCTGTTAAATCAAATTTATTCAGATACACGGCCCAATGAATATTCATACGGCAAAACAGTAATGAAACCTGCAATGTACGATGGAACCGGGTCTTGGATAGACTATAAAGCTCATTTTGAGGCATGCAGCGATATAAACATGTGGAATGCGCGCCAGAAAAGTTTATATCTTGCAGCGTCATTGAGTGGACAAGAACAGACTGTCCTGATTTTGATATGCGCTTACGCATTCAACAATCAAGGCCTAAATCTTTAAATGAGGCTTTCCTTAAGAGTCGAACGCCAACGTCGGCATGATGTCGGATTTGCACGAGGAGCTAACAGAGATCAGGAAAATATCAGAGTCTCATAAGGACTCAAGTGTAAGAGATGAAATGAAGCAGCTACGTAATGAACTGTAGGAATCATTAAGAAGTTTAGAAAGGAAAATTGCAGACATAGCTTTTACAAAAGAGACTCCAAAAGTACCAGGTTCTAATTTATTAAAACCAGATGCTTTTCCATATAAATGTCACAACGGCGGAAAGCGTGGTCATAGAATTTAAGACTGCTTGGTAAAACTTAAGAAAATTAATTAGAAGAGAGAGAAACCCGAGTCATACGGTAAATCAGAGACTGGCACAGAGACTCAAACCTGAAAAAAACCAACCTAGTAGCATCTAGTACAAATGCAGTTAAGCAAGGAAATAATAAAACAAGAAGCTGGCTTGTTCATCAAAGCTTTGTTGAATCCTGTGCCTTGCAATCTGTTGGTTGATACCGGGCCGGGGTAACCTTGACAATTTTAGCCGATAGATTATACAATGAATTAGAAAGTGAAGGGGATTGTAGTCTAGAGCATGTAAATCAAAGTATTCTAGGTGCAGATGAAATACCCCTGAAGGTTAGAGGAAGAGGGAATTTTTCACTTCGACTTGGGGATAGTGAATTTGAATGCAGTGCTGTTTTAGCAGATATCAAAGGTGATGGCATCCTGGGCTTAGATTTCCTCAAGTCTAATAAATGTTTCTTAGACGTATCTTAGACGAAAATGTATATTCATGGAGTTGAACATGAATTGCATTTGCAAGGGCATATTGGGTGTTTCTGTATTAATAAAGAAGAAGCAACATCTAGGCTTAAGAGTAGGGAAGTCGCATGTTCAAGTCAGTTACATGTACATGTATCACATCTCTGAAAGTTGAAGAAGTCAAATCAGGGAAAAACCAAACCTCATATCAGTCCCACTGATAATTTGGCTTGTGGTTTGTCTGATTGTTACAAAGAAAAGTTTAAGTGTGAACAGTGTGTTCATACCTTTGGTAAGAAAACTGTGCTTACCAGACACTTGTACAGAATACATTATTGGAAAGAGCCAGAGGAAACCGTAAAGTAAGTGCCAGTTGAACAATCTCCGAGGAAGCCCCATGGGCTTGAAGGTGAGGATTGTGATGAGGATCCAGGAGAGCTAATTTTCGAGGAGACAGATCTAGACGTTGGAAGGACTCGTAGAAAGAGGACTGCTCCCTGTCTACCAAGAGTAAAAAAGACGACCCGTGGAAACAGTGACTAGGGAGTCGCACGAGGTTGAAACGGACGAGGAACAAAGGAGGAGATCTAGAAAACGCAAACTGGACTTGGATAGTGAGGTTACAGAAATACATCCAAAGAAACGTGGTAGGCCATTCCTTGTCGGCAGTGACATAGATTCGAAGGTTAAAAAATATATTCATGTTTTACGGGAAAACGGAGCTGTTATAAACTCACAAATAGTATTAGCAGCGGCGAAAGGAATCATTAATGGCACTTACTAAACTTAAGCCTCTATCTGCCAAGTGGCTTGTACAAATGTTTCAAAATATCAAGAATAAACCTGGAATCATTCGCAGTGGCTTTAGTGAGGCGGGGATTACAAACGCACTAAAAACCATCTTGTAGATGAGCTACCCCTGGCTACACTTACTGAAAATTGATGCCACATTAAACCACTGCTAATGATGCCAGGTTTATTTGAGATTTGAACTTGTTTGACGTTAAATAAATATATTTCTTGCATTGTGTTTTATTGCATGTCTAAGGTACAAGGCGCACTCTCCTACAAAAGGAGGTTATATTCCAGGCGCACTCTCCTATTAAAGACGTACAACACACTGGTGGAGATAAGTCTTGCGATTTCAATTGAACGTTTGACGTGACGTCAAATTTAACGTCAAAAATAAAGCGTCAAAACGACGAGTAAAACGATCCCGATGTATATCAATCATGAAAGAAAATTGGGATATGGGGCTTGGCTTTGATTGCGCGTACCATACTCAATCAATAAGTATTTTTTAATTAACCCGATTAAACTCCGTAAAAAGCAAGACATAAAATACCATCCCTTAATGTTTATTTCATTTCATATACAATAAATTGTATTTTTTTTCCAAAGCGCAGCATTTTTTTTTATTCTGAAAATTTTATTTTACATTGCAGAAATTCACATTATGTATATAATTGGCTATATAACATTCCGATTAATGGTCTTCATTACAATTTGAGCATTTACGATATATGAATATTGTTTTTTTTTTTCTTTAATTAAATAAAATAATAAATAAACAAAAAAAAACCTTTTTACAATGTAAAATCGATGTAGACCCTTACTGATCAAAGAGGAACAACTCTGAAAATGTAGATGTTTATTTTCCTCCCTTTATTCACGGTTTTCCACAGAATCAGATACATTTACAGCAAGACCTGATAAATCCGAGAATTGAATACTATAGACCTCATATACACAATGTAAGTATAGAATTGAAAAGAATTGTTCACTTGTACTGAAATTATCTGCATTGATGAATATCCTATTGCAGCAAATCGTTTGACTTTCTGTCAACAATGTCGGTTCGCATTTCCTCGAATCAAAACAAAACGTAGCCTATAAGATTTTAAAAAAATATCAAAGTGCGATTTGATATAAATTGAAATAGATGAAGAGTTTAATGTTTGATATTTTGAAGTTAATGTGGACGAATACGGAATTTTCATACTAACTTTAGAAGCGACGACATCGAAAGAAATGCGTACAATATCATGAGGGGTGTACATCTATGCAAATGTCGATGTATCCCCACGGCCACATACTGTCTCGTTTGAAATAATGACATGAAAGAAACTACAATTATTCCATTTATATCACAGGAGATTGAAACATACACCATTTTTTAAAGAATAAAATTAAAGATATAAAATTAGAAATCGACATATTGAAGTTCAACAAAACTTGAATTTGTATCCAGGTTTCATGTGATATTGAATGCATAACACATACATATATGGACTAAACACTAAAATCCTTCAGTATTTTTTCCTGATACATATAAAAAGAGTAGTCAATATTTATTCTGCATTCATGAATTTAAGAATTAATGCATACCTCCGGGATTCAAATGACGAAATACCAGTATATTTGCACTGTAAACGACGTTTCGTCAAACGCTAATGGTCTGCGACGCAAAAAAGGAAGGGGTGGGGGTGATAGGGGTATTCAAAAATTGCCTAAAAATCTACATTTAAATATGCTTTACATATGAGAACTTTTAAATTTGTAAGTTAATATATTTTTGAAGCAAAAGCAATATTCCAATTTAATTTTTTTAGTGTGTATTTGTAGATTCATATAACAAAGTGATCGACCCCCGTCTAAAAGACGCGCGGGAACGTGATTTATTGAGAAAGGGGGTGGGGTAATTTTCCGCTATTAAATCAAAACTGGTGGTACAAAAATTATACAAAAAATTATGAAGATTATCTTTACTACCAGCTACCTAAAGAAAGTTTTTTACCAAAATTAAACGACAGGTTTTTTCACAAAAAAAAATTTGAATTTGAAAAATACGCAATTTTCAAAGCTTAGATAATTCATAGTTTTTCAGTTTAAGGTCTTTAAAAATTGTTTTGATGATATGTATATCAAAAAGATGACTATGTTTTTGTGTTAAATGGTTAAAGGAATAAGCCAATGAAATTTGACATTGATATCTAACCTGGCTTTTTTGCAAATCAAGGTTTAAGTAGTTCATTGATTAAAAAATTTCTCTCCTCGTAAACAACTAAAGGGGAGTAACTTTTGGAAGTTCCTGTCCAAAAACCACTCGAACGATTTTGTCCAAAATGTGCATACATACAGTAGATATAGTCATGTACTAAATATACAAAAATAACGAAAATTAAACGACAGGAATTTTTTTAGGGTAGGTGTGTTGTACATCCTTAAGGAGGTAAAAATCAGGTACTGTATGAAAGCACTCGGAGTTCCTCGGATGACTCGTACCTCGCACATTACCTCGGACGTCAACGGTGATCTACCATCTTACTAATTCAGTCATGTGATCTTATTTTAATTTCTTTCATATGTCATATGAACTTGTTATACATGGCCAGTCAGTATAAAGAAAAATTAAATAAATTTGGAAGTTTCTTTTTTTCATAACTGTCGTCTTGCTTGTTGTTGTGGAATACACATGTCAACCACGTGTACGAGTTCTAATTTCGTTTTGAGAATCGGGTCAATTATTAGTACATTCTTTACGCCGTACTACAAAGTAGAAAATACTTTTGTACAAAGACATTAATTTGGTTTTCATTCCATGTTCCCCTTGTCCGGGGCCTTTGTATAAACGAACAGTACAGGTTGGACGCTTATTGACTTGATTTTACTTGAATGTAGCACAGAAAGGGGGATGAAATGCTGTTAACGGCGAAAGGCTAATTCTTTAATTTTATATTTTATGCATCATACATGTTATAATTGCTTACATCTATTTCATATTTTTATATACATGCACGTATAATTAATTTGGAGAATAAATGAACGATACAAAATTCAAAACAGGAATTTTATTCATGAGTGTGATATAAACAACGTCATTTTACCAACATTCAAAATTCATAAAAGATTTTTGTTTCGGATTCATTGATGTCGAGTTTCCTTGTTTCCGAATTATGAATAGATAATTCTAATATTATTTCAAACGTTGCTTTCACTAAACCATCTAATTCTTTTAAATCTATATTTACATTTTGCAGAATTTTTTTTAATTATAAGATGAAGTCAAATGTTCCGTATCAATTTCTCATGTCCGTTTCACGGGCCCCAAACCATCATTTACAGAAGACACCCTCCCCGGAGTATTCTTTTTAGATTTATATCAAGAAATGTGCGTAAAAGGAAATAGATTACTCAGCTTAGACAGATAGATTATGCAAATAAAAATAATTATTAACTCTGTACAACGTTCATTAACTGAAACTTCATTAATTTTTTTTTCCTTTTAGTACTGCACTGTCCTATTTTGCTCAAGTTTTTTATATCAATGTTATTCGTCAAAATTAAAATTATAGGATTTTTTTTTTATAAACTGGTAAAGATTGTTTCTGCTCAAAGTAGCAAGTACAATGTAGGTCGTTTGTTTATTGTGTACACCGGTAGCCGCAAACGAAGAACAATAGGTGATAAGTGACCATTGTTACGCTGCCACTACAATTTGCATGGAATATACAAGTTGTACCCCCTTCTACCCCGGGGCCAACGACATGTATACACAGCACAGCCAAATCACAGGTTGATCATTGATTTCTGATCAATGAAAATCAATTTGATCATCCAAGATTGAAATCGATCAATTTGATAATTAACTTTATTAACATAATAGATTACACCAGGTCTCATATCTTATTTAAATTGTAATTCTCATTTCATGAATTTAACTTTAAAAAAATAATAAGATTTTAAGACATAATGAATGAAAATGTTTTGTGTCACGAAATTTGATAAATCGTCGACATCAAAATTTTATATTTTTTTAACACTTGTGTACCTCTGCACTTATATCGGCACCAGGGATTCTGAACACTAAATCTTAATAAGCCCCTATCTGCCGGTTTCACATGTGGTGTGTGTACCTTGTACATGTGCATGTAGAAGAGTTATATTCTGGGACAGTCTACAAACACTTACATTACGTGCAGAAATAAATAAATAGATAAATAAATTAAATTCAAAATAAATAAAGAGGAAGCTGTGCCTTCAAATTGAACATAATTATTCGCCCCTACTTTTTATCTCTAATTTAATCAACTTAAAAAAAGTATAAAATTTCTCATATTCGAGAAAAAAAATTGACAATAAGAGTCCCAGAAAACTAAACACGTAAAATATGGAAAAAAAGTCTTTGAGGAATAAAACAAAAAAAAAGCTCTATGAAAGGTGATCTTTAAAAAGCGAATATTGTCCTCTCTAGACCAGTTGACGGAGTGAAAACGGTGCGAATCAAACTTTTCTAACCTGCAAGAAAGATATTTTATCCTGATTTTTTCCCCACCCAGTAAGAACTACAATGTATTTCTTATTATTGAAAAATAAACATCACTGATCTCCGTACCCTTTCTTGGAGTAGGAAGAGGGCGGTGATGAAGTTAATTTTTAAAAGATAGTCTCATGTTCTTTTTCTTTACGGAAAATTTTATAAATTATATCTTCAGTAAAAATATACACCAATTATTCCATTCATCTAGCTTACAGATAAATCATAGTTACTATTTTCATAGATTTGTAGAAAACATTTGCCTAATATACGCTGAAGATGTCATTTAATTATTGTCGGCATTTTCACAACAGTATGATTATATTAATGTATTGAGATCAGTGTTTAATTTTTGTCATTAGCAGAACATTTAAAAAGAAATGGGAAAATTTCATGATTATTTAAATAAACGAAAGTAATAAATAAAAGTTTTTATAGCCCTTAATTCTATATTAGTTCCTTCCCAGCTTAAGAAACGTGGACACAGTAATTATCAGTAAATCTCAGCAACGACAGCACATCAACAGTATTTATCAGTATCTATCAGACTCAGCAGTAAAGACGACAGTAATTATCAGTATTCATCAGCAACAACTAAAATTATCAGCAACAACAGTAATAATAACAGTAAATATCAGTAATTATCAGCAAGAACAGCACCGTATCAGTAATTAGAGCAAAGCTCATTGCAAAGCAACGAGTAAGTCTTCCGTCCTGTTTGACCGGAAGTAACTTTTATTTAAAAAAAAAAGAGAAAGGATGTCTCTAATGATTTAAATCTTCCAAATCTATGTTGAAAATTGCAAAAGTAAGCCATTTTTTGCTACTTCCTGTTTGACCGGAAGTGACGTCGACGGACGGAAAATTAAGTTTCATGCTTCCAGTGACAAATATTTCCCCAAAACATGTCAAAAACGGCAAAAATATGCAGTTTCGGACTACTTCCGGTTTGGCCGGAAGTGACGTCACAGGAGGTATTTTGATGACATCAGTAGATTTTACCAAAGATTATCAACAACTTTACTTCTTTGATGTATAACAAATTCTCAACACTTTTTGAGATATCTGGAAAAAACTTTTGGCCCCTCTAGATCCCTTAAATTAGGGGTCAGCCCTTTTTCCTAGATATCATTTGAAAGATCTTTTAATTTTGCACAAATTGTGTTCTAGATATTTTTTACAAAATATTTTTTAGTTTAGAAGATAAAAAGCAAAATATAAGTAATTTTTGGCTCTTTTAAGCGTTCCAATTTTTGAACTCTATCTAGCGCCATTTTGGATAGAGAATTCGAAAAACAAAAACCGATGTGCACAACTTCAATCCTTTTATTATCTAAAATCAGTAGAATTTCTGCTCCAGCTTTAGCCGTCTCTGAGCCTTTGTCTGGAAACGAAAGCCTATAAATTTTCGTTTAAAGGGAAATAACTCAAGACCGGAAGTGACTTTTTGAAATTTTTGACAATATTCTTATAGAGTTTAGTAACTTCTAGTAGCTCTGAAAATTTGAGCGAAATCAATTGAGAAATGAGTAAGATATGAGGTTTCAAAGTTGGCGTCTAGGAAGTAGAAGAAAAAAAGAATAATAATCTTTACCAACAGAATCAGTAGAAGATCAAACATTATCAGTAAAATTTGGGATTCTTGGCATTTTTCGTCCAGTAGTGCCTGCCGATCGGTCACAACCGCCACGTGCTCCTTGTGATTGGAAATTAACACAACAATCAGTCGACAATCTCTGGTGTTATTCATGGCCTTTCAAATAGTATGAAAAACATCAGCCGGCATTTGAATTTAACATAGATTGTTTTTGCTGAAAAGATAGTTGTTTCGACCAAAATACTGCTGAATTCATACGAGACTGTTGATATCATTGTTTCATCAGCTTCTTAATCAATGATTTATCTCGTTTAAGAAATTGTTTTACGTAGAACATGCTGCTGCGTATCAAAACAACTGATAGACATAAATTCCGTATGCAGGTGATTAGGGTTTATTGCTGCGTAAGTAAGGAAAGTCGATGATTGAAAAGTTAGAGCCATCACGTTAGTCTTAAAGCTCTGGTTGGTCAGATTACCTTTAACGTCTTTTTTCTATAGTAAAATATTTCAATTTGAAAGAGGTGTGCCATACTTTGAGGTATCTTTTGTCTCAAGCTGACTGGGATATATCGTATCGACATCAAAATGGAAATAAGCATTTTAAATTAATTATACCTTGTCGATAAAAGTTATGGAGAAAAAAAAAAGTATTCAAGATCAAAAGTGGATAAAACAATACAAAATAGGAGTGGAGCAAACACGGCCCTTCAAAACATCGGAGGTTGAATCAGGAACTATGGAGGAGTTAGCAGCCCTTCCGACCGGTCACACCGACTTTGTGTTCCATGTCATGATCTGGAAATAACGGAAAAATCCGTCGTCAATTCAGTGTATAAGGAATGGACTAACAATAAGTATGAAAAACGTCAGTCAGCATTTGACTCAATGATAAACTGTATTTGTCGTAAAAGATTGTTTATATATAGAGCATGCTTTTGCGAACCAACTGAGATATATCAACTACGTAATACTATTTAGGTGATGAAGGTATATTGCTGCGTGAGTAAGTGAACCGGCTTAACGATAGAAAAGTTTAGTAATCACGTTTATTATAGAGCTAAATTGATAGATTACATATACACCTAATGTAAATTAATTCTATGAATCCTTATGCTGCTAATAAAAGTTGTTAAAAACTCATAGAAATACTTACAAAAATATTTAAAGTCTTCTTCAAAAAATTGTTAATTGTATACTATAACGTAGCTCTGTAAATATCACTTGAATATCTGAATAAGTTAAGATTATTTACATGTCAATCTAATAATATATGCATGAGCTTTCTTTTAAAGGACGGGTATCTTCTTTCGTTGTGTCTTGCCGACAATTGCTGTAAATGTGAGGTAACAGACAGAGTCTTCGTTAATTTTCTTGTTATCTGTTGGCATGCCACTCCATTTTTTAAGGAAAGATTTATGAACACAAACAATTGCCTGCAATTGTATTAACGAATATAACGTTAAAACCACGTAGAGGTGGGCTAACAGTAGACGAGGAATTTATCAAAATTGTTTCTCTTCTTTATTTTCTCTTCTTTTTTTTTTTTTGTCTGTGGATGTGTTTTTTTTTTTTTGTTTTGTTTTTTTTTTTTTTTGCGCATGTGTGTTCGTATGTGTTGTTTCTTTTTTTGTGTGTATGTATCTATTTCGTGCGGCTGGAGGGTTATATATTTATATTCATGTATCACTAGATCATATTCCTTTCTCAATCATTAAAATAATATATAATTATTTACTATCTACTGTGCATTAAACAATGAGTATTAAGATGATGTCCCTCAACTGCAGAGGTTAGGCTCTATTGAGAAAAGGAGACTGAGATGTATTGAACTTTCTTAAACAAAAACAATTTTCAATCTACTTCTTACAAGATGCATATTTTACTGTAAGAGACTATGATTAAATTAGAGTTTCTGGGGATTTGATGTTTATTTTTCTCCTGGAAAATCTGATGCCAGAGGAACAGCCATACTGTTAAGCAATAATTTTGAACATAATGCTAAAAGTGAATTGAAAGACGAGGAGGGAAACTATATAATATTTGAAATCAATGTTTGTAACAAATATGACTTTCTACTTATTAATATACGTATATGGTCCTAACAAGGACTGTCCTCATTTTTTTCAATCTATTTCCGATATCATTTCGAATTTTGATGGTGAATTTGTTATCTCTGCTGGTGACTTTAATCTTGTGCAGGATCCAAATCTCGACTATTATAACTATAATCAAGTAAACGACTATTATAACTATAATCAAGTAAACAGTAAAAAATCAAGAGATGTAGTTTTAAGCATAAAAGAAGCAAACAATCTTATAGATCCCTGGAGGGCAACATAAGAGACACTCCGAAGGTATACATGGTTCTAAAATAATCCTACAAAAAAACCTAGGCTTGATTTTTTTCTTAATATCTAATGAGTTAATGGCTTTTGTAGAAAAAGTCAATATAAGTCCCGGATACAGATCAGATCACTCCATTGTCGAGCTGTTTATATCTTTTTCAAACTTTGTAAAAGGAAAGGATTTTGGAAATTTAATAATTCCTTGCTTACTGATAAGAAATATATTGAACTTGTTAAGGAGTTAATTGTTACACTAAAAAAAAACAATATATGGCCTCTCCTTACAATCCCAGAACTATTAATGAAATAGAAAATGAATTTTTATCTTTTTTAATTGATGACCAACAATTTTTTGAACAATTGTTAATAAGCATAAGAGGGGCCACAATTTGTTAATTTTTAAAAAAGAAAAAAAGAAAATAGAGTTAAAATACTGGAAGAGGAAATATCCCAGCTCGAATATAATAGAAATACTGATAATTCACCTGAAATTATAGAAAAATTAGAACATGTAAAAGAAGGTTGGAAGATATACGAAAAGATTATGTTAAAGGTCTGTTCGTGAGAACAAAAGTTAAGTGGATAGAAGAAGGGGAAAAGCCGACAAAATATTTTTTAAGCTTGGAAAAAAAGAATTTTATAAATAAAACAGTCACCAAATTAATTCAAGATAGTGGTATTATAATAACAGAACAATCTGAAATTTTATCAGAAATTGAAAACTTTTATACAAAGGTATATGCATGTTCGGATTATAAATTACAGGATATCGACTTGAAAAGTATTTTAAACATGGAAAACGTTAAAATTCTAAATGAAGAAATATGGTGTCAGTTAGAAGGTACAATAACTAAAGCTGAAGCCTTAACAGCATTAAAAAACATGAAACCTGATAAAAGTCCAGGAAGTGATGGATTTACAGCCGAATATTTTTTGGAAAGATATTGGGCAGTTCCTTATTAGATCAATTAACTATGGATTTCAAAAAGGAGAATTATCCACCACTCAGAAACAAGGAATTATAACAATCTTACCAAAAGGTGATAAACCAAGAGACTTTTTAAAAAATTGGCGACCAATATCTTTGCTCAATGTTTCATATAAAATAGCTTCTGCATGTATTGCAAATAGAATAAAATGCGTATTAGATTATCTTATACACGACAATTAAAAAAGTTTTCTTAAGAATAGATTTATTGGTGAAAATACACGATTATTCTACGATGTACTTCAAAGTACAAAGACAAGAAATATACCAGGAATTATTTTACTCATTGACTTTGAGAAGGCTTTTGATTCGGTTTCATGGAAATTTATGTACAAAACACTAAAGACTTTTAACTTTGGTCCTGACCTTATCAAGTGGATACAAGTACTATATATAATCAAACTCAACTATGTGTAATTCAAAACGTATATTTTCACAATTCTTCAAAATAGGTAGAGGTTGTCGCCAAGGATATCTGTCTCTCCCCATATATATTTAACCTGTGTGCAGAGATTATGGGATATATGATTAGACAAAATTAAAATATAAATGGAATAGAAATAGGTGAGGAAAAAATATGTTTACTTTAATATGCAGTTGACACAGTTATGTTTTTAGATGGTTCAGAAAAAAGCCTAAAAAGTGCCTTAGATCTTCTTTTTCAATTTTCAAAATTCTCAGGACTTAAACCAAGTATTAATAAAACAAAATCAAAATGGATAGGTTTTGAAATAAATTCCAGAAAAACTCTATGTAATGAAACAGGACTTCAGTGGACAGTGGAACCTTTTTCAGCTCTTGGCATCACATATACTGCTGACCTAAAAAATATGGAACAACTTAATTTTGAGAAATGTCTTCAAAACATTAAAAAGGAAACCACTTCTTGGTCAAAAAGAAATTTAACTCCACTAGGGAAGGTTACAGTAATAAAAAGTATATTCTTATGCAAACTAACACATTTATTTACTGTTCTCCCAAAGCCGGATAAAAAGTGGATAAAAGAATTGGAAAAAAAAACTTTTTTATAAATTAATCTGGAAAAAAAAACAGAGAAAATTTCAAGAAAAACAATGCAACTTTCCAAAGAGAATGTATTGTATTGTATTGTTTAATAAGTAACAATATAAGATTGATAGCTGTGTCTTCTGTTGAAGAGCCGCGTATAACTGTACATACATCAAATTTGATTATTTTTCCAGTTTTTCAAATATCCATTCTTCTAAAAGAGACCAAATTGGATTTACTTTGGGACAATAAAAAAAATATGTGTAATTGATTCAACATCTTGCTGAAAGAACATAGAGAGCTCATTTTCCTTAATTTTAGACAAAAATAAGTACTTATTTTTACCAAAGAATCCTATGTACAATTCTAAAATTAAACCATAAAAGTCTTGTGTCTTTTGTTATTGAATAATATTTTTTTATGAATCAGTTTCCAGTTAAATTCAAGTTAAATTCCTGATGTAACTGCAATTCTTTTCCCCATTTTGTTTACATGTTGGTGAAGTATATATACACAGAGTCATGTATGTATCATAAATTGTTTTAGAACCTTTTTTTATCTTTGTTGAGAATTTCCATAAATTTTGGCAGACAAGGTCTCATGATAGATTTAATCCCTATATTTCTAACATTAGACGGAGAATGCGAAATTGCTCTTTTTATAAAGTAAAAGGAATCTTTAAGGAGTATTCTTGGGCAAGATCATCAAAGCATAAAAAATTACCATTACTGTCAAATAAATCACCAACTACAATAAATCCTTTTTCATACAATGGTTTTGAAAAAAACATACATATTTTGTACTATAATTTTATTATTATACCAGAAAGGTTCTAATAAATATCTCCCTGGTTCAAGTTGCATGTTACCAAACTTAAAAATTCTGAAAATATATCCAGTACTTCTTTCCAAAAGCTATTTTGTGTGTTCTTTGCTTTAACTTCGGATTTATACGGTGACGTAAGGATTAACTCCTTACACTTGATGTTAGAGCAGACGCTTTAACCACTGCATCACGAAGGCGACAACAATATAAGTGTTTTTAGGTAGTTAAGAAAAATAAGATTATGTGTTTGGTGCATTCTAAATATCTAATTATTTTACTGACTTGTATATGTATTAGCTACATAATAAGAATGTACACTGAAAATAAGTTTTCTTTTGCATGCACCTAAACCTACATGCACATGTAATAATAAATGAAAGAGAATAAACAAAACGCACATCAGATAATTGATGAGATAAATGAATTATCTACAATTTAAGAGATCACCGAAAGAAAACTTAATAACGGTGCATGCTTAATGCTTATCCTTCTGAGCCCATTTGTGTCTATGCACCGCTTGAATAGTACTTAAACATACTTTATAATTCACCTGCAGTAATTTTCTTTTGTTTTGTCTGTCATTGCAGACCGTCTGTAATTGTAACTGTGCCTTAATTTTTTTTAGAATAATCTCGGGCGAGAGTATTCATATATAGTGTCGTCACTGTAATACTATAAAACAATACAATATTAAGAATACGCTCTGGTGTACTCAGACGCCCGATCATCAAGATTTATGGATCTAACCTTATGCTATTTTTCTCCCTATCTCAAGGACCACAGCGCTCACCTGAGCACATCGGCTGAGGAAAAAGCACATATCAGATCAAAACTGAAAGTTTACTGAGGTTGGGGGGCGGGGGGGGGGGGCTTGAATTTTAACCCTCCAGGGATCATATTGAACGAACTAGAATCTACACTACCTGCGGATGATTCCATATAAATATTATTAATCATGGTTTTGAAGTACTTGAAAAGAAGATTTTAAAAGGTTTCCCTATATATTCCTATGTAAAACTTTTAACGGCCATTATGGCCCCACCGTACCCCCGGAGGTCATGATTTGAATAAACTGAGGATGATTCCACATTAGTTTTATCTTTCCTGCTCCTATGGATCTTGAGAACAAGATTTTTAAAAGATTTTTTCCTATATATTGCTATGTAAAACTTTAATCGGCCATTTTTGCCCCACCGTACCAACGGGGGTCATGATTTGAACAAACTTGAATCTACACTACCTTGAGGATGAGTCCACATGAGTTTTATCTTTCCTGGCCTAATGGTTCTTGAGAAGACTTATTAAAGATTTTTTTCTATATACTCCTATGTAAAAAATTGATTAGCCTTTGTGGCCCCACCTACCCTTAGGGTCATAATTTGAACAAACTTGAATCTACACTACCTTAGGATGATTCCACATGAGTTTCATCTTTCCTGGCCCAGTGGTTCTTTAGAAGTAGATTTTTTTTTAAATGCCATTAATTTTTCTCTAATTCATAATTATCTCTCTTAGAAAAGGGTGTGGCCATTCATTTGAACAAACTTGAATCCCCTTTACCCAAGGAAACTTTGTATCAAGTTTGGTTGAAATTGGCCCAGTGGTTTTTAAGAAGATGAAAAAGTGAAAAGTTTACAACGACGACGACGACAACGACAAAGGATAAATTTTGATCAGAAAAGCTCACTTGAGCCTTCGGCTCAGGTGAGCTAAAAAGCACATCTCTTTTGACTTACTTCCTTGTCTTTTGAGCATTTAAACACCCTGCACTGTATTTAACCATGTTGATGCTTCTGATGTAAACTTTTGAATGCAACTAAGTAATTGACCTGAATAGCTTTCTTCAAAAAAATTAGAATTAAAAAGAAACACGATCCTGGATATTCTGACGTATGCAGCTTAGTGTTTTGCGAATATGATGTGGATGTCAGGATTAAGACTAATGTCACATTGTGCAAAATACACGATATTTGTTTAAGGTTTCAAGCTGTACATCTATCGATAAATGTCATTCTTTTATGTGCACAAATAAATAATCAATTACTATTCCTTTCATTTGATCATTAAGTACGTGTGTTTAAAATATTTAATCAAAACACAGTCATGTAATTTTACCTCAAATTGATTATTCTCAGGAAGAATTTACTTCATTATACATAAAGTTATTCCCACAAACAGGGCACCAGACAGTTTTTTTATTATCAGTACGATGCACATTGTCTTGATTTCTATAACTTATTAAAATATTTTATATTAAAAATATGAACGTCAAGGCTACCTTATTTTCTTCACTGTTTATTTAAAAAACAAATTTTCCTAAAATTGCCATAAAACAGGTTTTATCAATATCCAATCTTTGACATCAATTTGAGTTTGACAATGCAACAAACAATCCTTTCATACCTAAATTGAATTTTATGGATATTTAAATCGGAAAGAAGAGTCATGCTTATTTTCAGTTTTAATTGAAAAGATTCAAACAGATAAAATTTCTTACCTCGATCATTCAATGTTTAAGGGGTTTAAATTCTGTTCATTATTATACATATCATTTTTTTTAAATTGTATATACTACATGTATGTCAGTTCAGTGACAAAGACTACAAGAACAGTAAATTTATCTTAATCTTGTAAGATTACACACAAATTGATGCATTTTATTGATTGTATTCATGCCTATTCTTCAATGACTTTTAAATTAACCGCCTTGTCATCGGTATTTGTAAAAGAGTTAGATAAACAAGTTTTGGCAGAAATCGTGTACAGCAACCAAATACTTTGTTTAAAAAGTTTTGACCCTGAGAAATGTATCTTTTTTTCTGATTCGTCATTATTCTACTATAATATATATCATTGATTATTTTTTTCTTTTTCTTTCTATGTATCAATATCATTCATTACATGTATTTAGATAACTAGTTTGTGCATTTGTTCTAAATTTTGAATAATAAAATAAAAAATGTAGAAAATTACATTTTTTTCGCATCTGTGATTAATTTCAAAATTAGATATATTCAATACAAATGTGAGTGTAGAATTTTAGAAAAAAAAAAACGTATGATGACGTGGACTCTTAAAAAACTCAAAGTCTGTCTCTTTATATTCTTTTCTTTAAAACACTAAAATCCTAGTTATCGACAGACTTGTACAATGTTCAAAACTGATCTGCAAAAGGTTAAAGTCAGGAACGTCTATGATTGGAGAGGTTCCAAATTATGTGTGACATTTATTGGGGCGTTTATCACTAGAATGCTACCCAATAGAAATAACCTACAGGTAAAAATATATGTAGATTCTGTTCATAATCGGTCAAAGTGTAGAGAGTTGTCAACAGTTATACCGAGAAACTGAAGACCGATATAAGTAAGTATTATTTCATGTAGATGTACAAGCTTAAGTTTCGTTAGAAGATGTACCAAAACCTGTGATTAGGTATAAACATGCACGTGACAAAAAATATATACCAAATTGTAATCATATATGATTAGATTTTTTGACCTAAGTGTTTTGATGTTTTCGGCAGCTCATACAAAGTTTTGAAAGGAAAAAGATCGCGAAATAAAAGATCAGAATATGAACAAATAGATATCTTTCACGAATATCAAATACCTAAATTAAAAATAATAAAATGTCTCATAATGGATTCATATGATTGATGCATCAATTTCCAAACACTTACTTTTCTTATTTTCTATCAAAAAAAGTTGAATAGTATTCAAATTATATTTGTAATTTCAAAGAAAAAGAGTTAGTAAGAGAATTTTTTCTAAGTATTTTAATATACATTAAATGCACTCTTTTTATGCTCATCATTCGCAGTCTTTATCATAAAAAATCCCTTGCAATCTCACTGGATCTATACTTTCATGAATGTGGAGTTCGTAGATTTGAGACTATTGATTTGTTAATCGAAATGTACGGGCTGATTTAAACCTTAGTTTGAAATACTAACTAATGAACATGATAATAGGTCTAAAGGAACATGTAGAATTCTTTATAATTTAATATTGTCTCATATTAGATTTTTTTCATTAGGTAAAAATGAGTACAGAGAAGTTTACTCTAAAAATAATGTCAGATCAGATATTTCCAAGAATTTAATTTGTTATATAACACTGTATTAGAGACCATGGGTAAAAAATGAAATGAGGTTCTTTTGTTTTTAGTACAATTGCGCATTTTCTTTTTTTTTCTATATCTAATTATAAGAAAAAATTATGAATTATAAAGGGGAAAAAAAAGGCACTGCTCAATTTCTCAAATCATCCTTTCAAAAATTAAACTCGAAAACGCAGGTATATCAAATTCCTGAAGGGTCCACCCAGTTTTAGTTTGGCAGTTTGACAACTATTTCTTTCGTGCCAATACTTGTATTATAGTTTTTCTAAATCGGAAAGACAAGATATCTCTATTTTCAGTTTCGATTGGAGGTTTGCCAACAACAACATTGTACAGATACACTATTTACTGGTTTTCAAGGGGAGATTGCAATGACAAGACCAGTAGGCATTTCTTTAAGTTGTTAGAAAAGCCATTAGAAAAGTACATAACAGTTTTAACAATATTATTTTAAAAAGTTTGGCATTGATATCTTAGATAGTTTCTCCTAAATGATAAAACACGTACTATCATTTTATCTCAAGAAATTTTACGTATATCTACTTGAAACACTGAAAAAAATATTTTATAAGGCTATGACGTCGTCCTGGGTAGATAGAGTAAACCTATAAGATTTACAGTAGAATTTTTATTTCTTTCTTTTGCCGGTATACATTTAAAAAAAACTCATTTATAATCTGACTCAAACAAGTGTAATTTATTACACACTACAACGACTTTTCTATAGATAAGGTTATCTGATAGATGCACCCAGTTTAGTTGTGTAAAACGTCTGGATGCTTCTTCAGCAATAAGACCAGTCCAGTCTGAATTTGTAACAGATTTGTATCAAGATAAAAATGGATCAAAAAGAATATATGATTTGTTTAAGTCTGATGGACAACAGAAACATATAGTTGAAAAGTAATGGACTAACGATTTATCACTAAAAGATGATACATGATGAAACAAGTTTATATTAATTGTAAAAATCTAACTAGATGCTGTCCTGAGACAGTAATACCCGCACTAAGGTGTTTGCCTTTAAATGCACACTCCTTCATATAAGACTTTACCAAGGAAAAAAGTCAATATATTTCAATAATTTACATAATACATGCATTCATCAAATCGAGCATAATATGCTCAGGTGACCAAGTGCCCCATGAGCCTCTTATATGTATTTCATATTCTTAATTCATTACCAGTCTGAAATTAAACAACAGAATTTAATTAATGATGTAAATTAGGTTTGATAAAGGGGGACAAAACTTTTTGGCCCATAACTGGAACTTTTTAAATTTATTTTCTCATATCGATCAACAACAAATAATATTATTCAAATTAGTGTTAAACGTTTCTGATGAATTTTTCAAAATGTGCAAACTTTTTTAAATATTTGATTAGGCAGAAACTCCTTGAAAGCTGCCATATACCTAATCAATTTAGTCAACCCCCACCCCTCTCCCATCAACAAACAATATATGTTTTGTTTAAGTCTGATAGACGACAGAAACATCTATTTGAAAAGTAATGGACTAACGATTTATCACACAAACACACCATATTTGCCTCTTTATGATGAGATGCCTAAATGGCAAAGTTAAAATAAAACAATTTTTGTAAACTAGATGCTGTCATGAGACAGTAATACCCGCACTAAGGTGTTTGCCTCTAAATACACACTCCTTCATATTGGACTTTCGAAGGAAAAAGTCAAAATAATTCTAAAATTATCACCGTACATTTATTCGTCAAACTGAGCATAAAATTTTCAGGTGACCATATGATCTATGAGCCTTATATGTATTTTGTATACTAAATTCATTACCAGTCTGAAATAACAGAATTTAATTAATGAAGTAAATTACTTAATTAGATTCTGATAAATATTTTGCCCATAATTTGGAACTTTTTAAATTTACTTTCTCAACGACATAAAATATTATTTTAGTACAAAGCGTTTTTGATGAATTTATCAAAATGTGCAAACTGCTTTTAGTATTTTGTCAGGAAAAAAACCCCATTGAAAATACAACCCAATTAATTTGTCAGTGCTTATCTCTCTCTCCCCCCCCCCACCATCACACACACACACACACACACACCCTCACACACTCTCTCTCTCTCACACACACATTTTTTAAAATAGACCTAGATGGCAAAGTTATGTTAAAACATCGTTTATTATGACAGTTTGAAATTTGTTCTTGTACTGAACAGTTTTACGTGTGAACATCCTATTGAAAATTTCTACATTCACATTGGGTTTGCGTCACCCATTATCATATTTTTAGATATCACCACTCGGCACACCTCGGCCGATTCATACTTCATCTAATGAAGGTGACGGAATCAGTAAAGGTTTGCGGAATAAGATTATTTAGCACATGTATGCTGACGGTGCGGTGTGGTTAGTTAAAATTATTTGTGTTTTAATTGGATTATATGGATTATATTTCATGACTTCGTTGCGGGACCTATGACATTCGGTAAGTACAAGGATTTAGTATAATTGCATAAAAATAAATAAATGCAAATGGTTAGGTTGAAGTTCAAAAAGGGTCAAAGATCATCGCATGCCTCAGTCGACAAAGTTATCTCCCGTTGCGGACATTCAGTATATACAGGCGTAGATCCAGAATTTTTTTTCTTTTTTCGGAAAGGGGGGGGATGTCACACCTCAGTCAAAAAAAATCCAGTCTAAGATTTCCTGAGAAGCAAATAAAAAAATAATAATAAAAACAATGATGTTGGGGTCCATGTTTTCTAAGGGGGAGGATGTCCAAAGTCATTTTTATTCTCTTCAGTAAATAGTCTTATTTAAATAACAGCAAATTCCAGGGGGGGGGGTTCTGATCTCCCTAGCCACTGACTCCCTGTACTTGAAATGACAATTGATCTTATGATTCCATAATAATAGAAAATCTTTCCATTTGACTACATATACATAGTTTGTTTCCTGTGTTTATGTCTGTTTGTTTGTCCACAGAAACTTTAACCTTGCCCATAAGTTTTAAGTGGATTGGGCAATACACATGCATGGCTTCCACATTTCATTGGTAAATTTCTTTTGGCAAAACCTTTTAATGGGTACCACTGATTTTGAACTCTTGATCTCTTGACCTTGGAGTTTGACCCACTTTTACAAGAAAAAATAGCTTAAACTTAATGGCCTAAGTTTTGAACAGTTGGTGCTAGGACTTTCATGCATAACATGTGTAATCATTGTGAACTTTCAACAGGTATAAATATTTTTGACCTTGACCCTAGAGTTGAATCCAATTTAACTTTAACCTTGGCAATAACTTTTTAACAGGTGAGGAAGTACTGAGGATTTCTCTCTTATTTCACATGTGTATTCCTTGTGACAAGACTTTCCCTTTGATACCAACAATTTTGACCCTTTTGACCTTGACCTTGGAGTTTGACTTACATTTGAGAAACTTTAACCTTTGCCAAAAGCTGCCATAACAGTTGCTGTCACAACACACAAACAAATTAATAAAAAAAAACACAGTATACATGTACATATTTTATATTCAACAGATATACTTCTGGTCATATCTCTAGTTCTCCCTTGAATCAGACATGGTGATATAAATATTTTAGAAATAATTATTATAAGAGTTGAAAAGGTTTGTGCATATAAAGATATACTAAGCTCTGCGGATGAATTAGATATACCAGTTTAGCTTTATTTTGCTACCCAAAGCACCTTGATTAACTATTTATAAGCATACTGTTTTCTGAAATGTACTGTTTTCTGTCGTCCATCTGTTTGTCTGCAAACTCTTCACATTCTTAACTTCTTAAGAACCACTGGGCCAATTTCAACCAATTTACATGTAAATATGCAGGGGACTTTTTTCAACATAAATCTTCTTAAGAACAGCAAGGACATTTATTGTCCCCCATTTTCGCTAAAGGTAGGGGACATTAAATCTCATTTGTTTGTCAATCTGTCCATCTGTCACAATAAATTTAACCTTGGTCATCATAGTCATATATTTTGAATGAGAAGAGAATGACTTTTTGACTCTGTGACCTTGACTTGAAGTTTAACTTTCTTTTCAATAATGTTGTATTTCCTTTTGATTAAGAAGAGATACGACTTTCACATTTCACGTGTACATTACCCATAACAAGATGTTTCCCAACATGCTATGATTTTTTAACCCTTGACCTTGATGTTTTACCAAAATTTCAAAAGAGTGAAGTCTCCCAAAAGAGGATTAGGCCACTGTGTAAAATGAAGTAGGAGTTCAGGGAAGACGGGGCTTTTTGCATAAAAAAACATCATTTTTAGACACCCATTTGACCCCCCGGCAAAATAAAATTCTTGAAAATCTTACTGCACATCTACATGACACCACCAACCATCTCCCAAAAGATGATTAGGCTGCTGACTAAAATGTAAGAGGAGTTCAGCGAAGACGGGGCTTTTAGCGTAAAAAAAACATCATTTTTCGACACCCATTTGAGATTCCGAAACCTTACTGCACATCTACATGACACCACCAACCATCTCCCAAAAGATAATTAGGCTGCTGACTAAAATGTAAGAGGAGTTCAGCGAAGACAGGGGCTTTTAGCGTAAAAAACATCATTTTTCGACCCCCATTTGACCCCCCGGGGCAAAATCAGAATTCCGAAACCTTACTGCACATATTTACATGACACCACCAACTATCTCTCAAAAGGTGATTAGGCTGCTGAGTAAAATATAAGAGGAGTTCAGAGAAGACGGGGCTTTTAGCATAAAAAACATCATTTTTCGACCCCCATTTGATCCCCCGGGGCAAAATCAAAATTCCGAAACCTTACTGCACATCTACATGACACCACCAACTATCCCCCAAAAGATGATTAGGCTGCTGAGTAAAATGTAGAAGGAGTTCAGGGAAGACGGGGCTTTCTGCATGAAAAACGTCAATTTTTGACCCCCATTTAACCCCCCAGGGCAAAATCAAAATTCCGAAACCTTACTGCACATCTACATGACCCCACCAACCATCTCCCAAAAGATGATTAAAGCTACTGTGTAAGATGTAGGAGGAGTTTAGGGAAGAAAAGTGTGACAGACGGACGGACGGACGGACATAGTAACAACAATATACCCGGACCTTCTTTACAAAGTGCGGGTATAATGATAATTTTAAATTTGTTCTTGTACTATACATGTATCTGAATACCTGCATCACATTGGGCTTGCCTCACGTACCAAACTTAAGTACTAGTTTCACCATTTTCATTTTTAGATTGCACTGCACTGCAGTGTAGTGTACACATCATTGCATGTATATCAGTAGGAATTATTTCATTTTGTGTTCTAAATGGATTATATTTCATGAAGTTGACAGGACCTATGACAGTCGGAAAGTATAAGTTTTGGTATGTATTTGGGTAAAATAGTCTGAAATGCAAATGGTTAAGTTTAAAGGATCAAAGGTCATTGGATGCTACAATAGACAATTTCACAGTCTGAAGATTTATCCCCCGTTGTGAGTTACATTCAGTTACAAGATCCAGAATTTTTTTCTGGGAGGGGGGGGGTTTAGACCAGAATTTCCTGAGAAACAAAAAAAAGAAGTAATGGTGGAGTCTGTTTTCGGGGGTGGAGGGCATTAAAGTCATTTTTATTTGCTTCAGTATATATTATAATCCTGCAAATTCGGGGGGGAAGGGGAGGCGGTCTCCCTATCCACTCCCTGTCCTTGTAATGACAAATGATCATGTGACTCCTAAATAGTAGGAAACTTTTTTTTCCATTTGACTTTTCTCTCCCAATGAATTGGAAATGTTCACAATATGACTGCATTAAATCAAATAAAAGTGCATCAATGGTAAGATTGCTTGACATTTTTTTTATGAATTTATGAACTATCCTCCTAAATTAGGAATGAAAATCATTCAAAGAGATGGACCACATTAAACTGTTTGTATATATTAACATTTTTTAAATGTAAAAATAAGTAGTAGTTTGCATACATGAACAAACAGGGATCTGTGAAGGGGCGAGGGAAAGATGAGTTAATATCTCTTTTATGTCTTAATGGCTGAAAACTCCTAAAATGAACGTTGACCTAAATTTGACTTGTCCACATTATTTCTCAAATGGGGGTGTCTCTATATGAGTGAAAAATTCCTGAGAGGGATGTTTAACAACAAACAAACAAATGACATAAAAACACAATATTGATTTTTTTTTTAGAAATTCGGGGGATTTTTTCCATCATAAATCTTCTTCTCAAGAACAGCAAGGGCATTTTGCCCCCCCTTTTGGGAAAGGGAGGAGACATTAAATCTCATTTGTCTGTCAGTTTATCCATCTTATTGACAGTTTATGCATTTGTCACAATGAATTTAACCTTGGTCATAATTTTGAAAAATAAGAGATAGGGCTTTCCTATTTCACATGTACATTACCACAAAATTTTCTAAATATACTATGATTTTTTAACCCTAGTGAGACCTTGACCTTAAAGTTTTACCTATTTTCCAAAAATAACATTATTTTAAATTGATCATTTTGAAAGAGAAAAAATAGGGCATTCAAATTATCCATGTATATTACATGTGAAAAGTTTTTTTTTAAATATATATGTCATATTTTTGACTCTGCAATCTTGACCTAGAAGTTAAATCTACTTTTAAAATTATTATTTTCCGTATAACTTTAAATTTTGATTGAAGAGAGATAGGACTTTCATGTTTGACCTGTTTTCCTGCAACAAAATGTTTTCGAGAATGCTATGTTTTTTCCCCCTTTGACCTAATTTACAAAAATTGACATACATGTATGATAGGGGGGTTTTTACACAAAATCTGCCATAAATTATGGCATTCCATTCACTAAAACACTAAAAGCAGAGGACCACAATCTTTGAATTTGCTGGCATAGTCTTGACATGGAAACATCCTCATAAATGTAGATTCAAGTTCTTTATGCCACGCCATGATTAGGAATACATGTATAGTTTGTGACATGTCTGTTTTCCCACCCTTCCATCTGTCTTTCCATGGGGCTCAAAGAAACTATTCTAGATATTTTTATCAAACTTCATATGCTGATAGATGTTGAGGGGAACTCAGCAACTGCATCAACATTTATTGACTTTGACCTTCCTTTGACCTGAACCTCGCTTTTATTTAACTAGTGTTTAGCTCAGTTTAAAAATTTATTCAAGATAGTCTAATCAAACTTCATATGTCGATGCATACTTATGTAAACTATCCAACTGCAGCAACATTTCTTGACCTTGACTTTTCCTTTGATCTTCATTTAATTTTTTTTATATTAGTGTTTAGCTTAATTTTAAAGAAACCATTCAAGTTGTAAAATGAAACTTTACATGATAATACATCCTATGTGCCAAAAGTTCACTCTTTTTTACCTTGACCTTTTCTGTGACTTTGGCCCACTTTTCAAAAATTTAAATGTCTAATAGTTTTGAATAAACAATTCAAGATATATTCATCAAACTTTATATGCTGATACATAATGCTGAAAGCTATTAATGCATCAGCTTATTTTGACCTTGACTTTTCCTTGATCTTGGCCTCACAGTTTATCTAAGTTTTAAATAAACCATTAATTATATTTTTATCAAACTTCATATGCTAATAGTAGTTCATACTCATGTAAGCTTTTCAACTGTACATGTAAAAACTTATGACCTAACCTTTCTTTTAACCTCTCTTTTCTTAAGAAAATGTTTAGCTCAGTTTCATTAAATTATTAAAATATTTTTATCAAACCTAATATGTTGATATGTTCTGGTGAGAGCTATTCAACTGCATCAAAAACTTCACCTTGCACATTCCTGTGACCTTGACCTCCCTCCTCTTTAATTTGTATTCTGCTTAGTTCTAAAGGAATACTTTAAACTATCTTTATGTTTAGCATGCACTACATAATTTGTTGAGAATTTATTATCTTTATCCCATTTATTTAGATTCTAGTTTCAATTCTAAAGAAACTGTTTAAGATATTTTCATAAAACTTTATACACTAATACAAATTTTCATGTAGCATTTATTTGGTAATGTACATCCGGCGGGATTCCATGTCCAATAGACATATTTCTTGTTTTTTTCAAATAAAACCTCAAAAGGGAAGGGTCAGGTCACAATTAGGCATTAAAGTTTTTATTTAGGAATAAAAGGAAACAAATCTAAAAAATTCTTCTTTTCAAGAACAACGAAAGCATGATTAATATGAAGACATTCTCAACAGGTGTAGATTGAAGTTTGTACAAAAATCCCCCCGGTTAGGGAGGGGCCATTTTTTTTTGCTTCTTTTTTTTCCATCAAAATGAAAATAAATTTTTAAACCATTTTATACATACACAAAACAAACCATCTTTTTTCAAATGATCATGATTTAAGGCTAATGCATGAATATTAGGGAAGTTCTTGGAAGCAGTTTGATTAATCATATCAAATATAAAAAAAAAAGATTTCGACCCCCATTTGACCCCCCCCCCCCCCCCGGGGAAAAATGAAAATTCCCAAACCTAATTGCACATCTACATGACACCACCAACTTTCTCTTAAATTATGGTTAGGCTACCAAGAAAAATGCAAGGTGAGTTCAGGGAAGACGGGGCTTTTTGGAAAAAAAAAAATCATTTTTCCCCCGACCCCCTTGGGCCACAATCAAAATTCCGAAACCTTACTGCACATCTGAATGACACCAATGAGCATCTCTTAAAAGATTATTAGACTACTGAGTAAAATGTAAGCGGAATTCAGGGAAGACGGGACTTTTTGCATAAAAAAAAGTAATTTTTTTTCCCGTTTGAACCCCCGGGCAAAATTAAAATTCCGAAACCTTACTGCACATCTACATGACACCACCAACCATCTCCCAAAAGATGAATAGGCTACTGTGTAAAATGTAGGAGGAGTTGTGAAAGGCGGGACTTTTTGCATTGCGGGTATAACAAAAGATACGTTTTTATAGTTTCAATACAGTGGTGTAAATAAATATTTGTATTTTTCAAACATTATTGATCATACACAGTGCGCATTAAGCACATAAGAACCTGAGTCACTTAAACATTTATTTTTTGAATGTAAAGAAATCTAGCCATCCTTTGATTGATTAATAACATGTAGTTTAACGTCCCTATCGCAGAATTTTTCACTCATACGGAGACGCTACGACTTGCATGTGGGGAGCTCCCGCTGTACAAATTACTACACTTGGGGCCCTTAAACGGGGGATTTTCATGCCAGAACCTCCTGCGACAGGGGACTTCGGGTTTTTACGGGTTCATCCGAAACCGGGCTCCACGTCCCATGGTGGGATTCAACCCGCGACGTAAGGATCAACTCCTTACTTCGCGACTCTGAGCAGGCCTTTAACCACTGTGCCGCCCGGGGGGCCTTTATTCTTAAAAATTGGTTTTAACTAAAATTTGACATTATATTTGAATTTAATATATGTGATACTCTGTACTTATTAAATTGGTGATGGTTTGAATATTATTACTGTATACTTCTCAGTCTTAGTATCTTTCAAACATCAAGAAAGAAATGTACCTATTGTTCCTCAATAATTATTTTATTATGGAGAAAAAATTGTAATTTGGGGAATTATTGAAAAAAAAAAATGATCAAATTTTATATTGGAAATGTCTTCATGAACGAAATGATTTAGCATAGGTGTTTTATTTCTTTATTGATATACCGTAAGTTGGACATTTTTACTGAGGATAAATATTTAGCAAATTTGCGAGTTCGTTGCATTCGCAAAAATCTTTTTTTTTTTTTTTTAATAAATCAAAAACAAAAAATGTGAAAAAAACAGTGTTATTTTAAGACACCCGTTTATTTGTCATATTTGTATTTGGGGAGCGTCTTACCACATTTAATATTGTCCAATGGTTTGACATGAGTATATTTATTATACCTCATATAAATAATCATTAGTAAGAAAGAATTTGATTGGCCGAGTCAGTCACGTACCGTCGTGTTTTCCCTGCCACAAAACGTCGTGTTTCATGATTTTGACGTCACATTGCACCGACTGAAAGGTTACTACTGAGTTAGATAGTTTATATTGTTGATTGATTTGTCGATTTAAACTTAATTTAAAATATGAATATTTAGAATAGTCTTCTTTATATATGGGTTTTGAATGTTGATGGTGGTGAAATTTTTTTTTATGATCTGCTAGCGGTATAACTTAGAACTGTTTCATATTGTTCTTATCAAATGTTTACTTTATTCATTGGACCTTTCTTTATATTTCCTAAACTGTGTTTGATTCGGTATATTTAACAACTCATTGCATGAATGTTCGGGAGACATGAAGATTTTTCGTCCATGAAAAATCATATTGATATGATATGATTTTTCATGGGAGAGGAAATCTTTATGCTCCCTCACTATCATGCCAAAATGTATAATGTCCCATTTTTCCCAAAATTAAGATCCCAAATTTTTTATCTAGCAACAAAACCATAACATGACAGATTAAACACGCGTGACTTATAAACCTTTATGGAAATTCGGACGCTTTTTAATGTTATGCCGATGATAATTTGCAAAAATGTTAATCACAAATATTAATCAACAGCTTTTACCCAGATTTGCAAAATACAATTTGACGTAAGAAATTTTAGATTTACGGTATTGTACATGTACATGTGGTTATTAATGCCGATATTTGTTTCACCCCCTTCGATGTGTATTTGTATGGGAGAGTATGTCTGTATGTTATTGTGTTTGTATGTGTATTTCAGTGTTTGTTTCTGAATCTAGAGTCAACATGTGATTTTTTTTTTCTTTAAAAGAAAAAAAATCCTACGAAAAAGAGGTACACATGTACATGCAGTACAACAAATTAAGACCAGAAAACTCATGTTTAAAGTGTAACATGATTGCAGTTTGGGATTCGCCAGAAATGTCAAAAAGCCACTTTGATTGGAGGGTGAATTTACAAACATGAAATTTAATCAAGTCTCTATGAAATAAAAATTAGTGTAAATGTTTCATAATTTATTTTTATATCCCCCTCTTAAGGAGAGGGATGACTGCTGTTTTACCCTTGTGTGTTTGTCCGTTCGTCTAGCTGTCTGTCTTTCCAAAACAAATTTCTCAGATTTCACAGATTTCTCAGCAACTACTCATTGCAGATGCTTGAAATTTTAGCACACTTCTTTGCTAGATACGCAATATGATGATTCATTTTGCTAAAATCCGATCTCAACTTCCTGTTTATGCGTGCGTCTGTCATCTGCCCTACACATAACAACTCAGCTATGTTAAGGAAGGTCAATAAACAATATTGGAAGTTTATTTGTGACGTAATTGAAATTTAACAAGCCACAAAAATTAATAAACGACATGATCATGCATAAATAATTTATTTATTTTATCGATTATAAAATCTTGTAAAATTGCAATACTTGATACAATACAGTGAGTAATAGAAGAATTTAAGTCCCTCGTCAAATATGACGTCATCAGCCTTGACATGACGCAGCACATGTGATCCAGAGGACTCGATTCACTGGTTTAATAATTACAAGAATTTAAATAAATATGGGACCATTGCTAATTTTTAAACCTAATATTTAAAACTAAAAGAAAAAAAATTAAATACAATGTGTATAAAATATGAATTTATCTAGTATATAGCAATGGATCACAGGGACAAGGAATGTAAGAATATGCTAAAACGGTGAGCGGCGTATTGTATTTACATCAAAAGTGCAAGGTCATAGACTATTTTGTTTGAGCTGAAATTTGGAATATTTATTGTTTATATAGTGTATATTTTGAAAAGTGCTGGGAGCTGATCCTAGTCTGCATAACATTATTTCTATTTATAACAGAATTTAAGCGAAGTGGAAATTTTTAGCTATTATAAGCATTTTAGGCAAAATTATCAGTACTTCGCAAGCAGCACTGACTAGCTCCCAGCACTTTTTGGGTAGAGGAAATAAACATCTCTTATTATGTATCAACTATTTTCTTGAAAACCAAGCGTATGCCCTTGCACTATCCCCATTTCCTACCTTCAGCTTAACAATTCTATTTTGATACAAGTCACGTGACAAACAGCTGATACGTGCGGTATAACTGGTAATAACTACGGCCCAGTCCTATCCATTATTGATAGCTATATTACATTTTCTACAAGTATTCAGTTGCTTTGTTACAATTTTTAAAAAAGAATAATACTATTAAAACGGTGCAAAGGTCACATTTTCCATATGGTCCTTAACATAGTAGAAATTTTCGTCGCAGTTTTCACAGCAACTACTCATAGCGAATGCTTGAAAATTTATCACATTCTTTCTGAGGCATTCCATATAATCGGATTAATTTTTGCTCAAAACTGATGTCAACTTCCTTTTTGTCAGTGCTTTCGTCCGTCTAATACATGACACATTTTCGTAGGAGTTTTCTCAAACAACTTATCATCGCATTTACTTGAAATTTAAGATCACTGTTTGCTTCAGCCTATGGTGGTACATTAATGATCAAATCTGATGTCAACTTCCTGTATATCCCGTCTGTACCATATCTAATAGATTTTTGTCGCAGTTTTCTCAGCAACTACCATCCCAGATGTTTATAACTTTAGCACACTTTTTGATGAGGCATACAATATGATGACACTTTTTTTGAAAAATTGATGTCAACTTCCTATTTATCCGTGCATCTGCCTAAATAACTTGTGTATATTAACATGATGGTATATATTCACAGCAGAACGGTGTATTACTCGTTTATTTGTTTTTATTGCAGATCCAGAATGGGTAGCAGTAGTAACAAACATGTAGTTCACAGGTAAATCTTAATAATAATTATATTTTCTTTTCCCAAAAAAAGACATATCATTTTTATCCATTTTCTTATGTCGTTTCGAACTATGTTGGGCGACATATTGTTATTGTTCGCCTAAAAACATTGTTCGGGCTAGTTCTCGGAGATGACTGGGACAATTTTCCTGAAACATTCTACAAAAGACGATCAAACTAGTTTTGCAGTGTGGACGTTCAGCTTCAGAATGACTACCGTTGTCGACAAATTTTGTTCCCTTTGTCCCTTGAACATTCGTAATAAAACTTTATAGAAATCGAATCGTGATTTGTAATTTTAAATTGTGGGATTTGCATTTAAAAAAATTTATATTATCATGTTTTGCGATTGAAACAGGGAACAAGTGAAGATTCTTTAACTTTGATTTTCCCAGTAACTGCTCAGGCAATCGTTTTGAAACTTTTAAGGATAATTCTTTGCAATGTGTAAAGTTATTTCTTTTTTTTCCTTTTTTTTTCTTTTTTTTTTTTAAAATGTAAATGGTCGCTCACAGTTGCCAAGGAAACGGTACGAAAACAATGTTAAAAGGAACTTGATGAAACTTTTTAGAAATTGAAATTTGAAACTCTAGGTGTGAAGTCAACATTCAAAATTTTCTAGATTCGCAGTTACAGTAAAGAGGCGGAGACTAATTTTAGGAAAGTTTACATAACGTCACACAAAATATAAAGTCTTCAAAATGCCACAAAATGAAATTATTTGCTATAATTTCAAACTGCTGGATAGCTGTAGACTACTTAAACACTTACTATTAAGCAGGGTTTTTATTATTAAATCCCACACCACAATATTTAAACGATTCATTGATCGCAATGCACTTGTCAATGTGACGTCATCTCGCAAAAATGATGCAGTTTGTACACAGTGAGAGGGGATCAAGTCACATTTTGTACAATAAAAAATGGCTTTTGTTCTCAAATAAAATATTATTTGCAGTTATATAAAATGCCGTACACTTGGATGCAGTGCCTATTTTTCTATTTTATTTGTATAGTATCCGTATATTCTCCAGACAATTGATACTGTCGTTTGTTTGTATTCAGATTCATTGAAAAAGTAATAGAAGGGCCCAAAAAATCGATTTATTCCTAGGGCATACCCACAATGTATCTTGCAAAGTTTTTATTCATAAACTTAAGAAACATTAAGATTTTGAAAAGTGCTGCGAACCTCATGGAATATTGCATATAAATGAATTATAGCTATGTTTAATGTAGTTTACCGGGAAAATATTCAAGCTGTCGTCCAGCAAATTAAATTTTAGCAATTTAAGACCCATTTTTTTACCGTGCAGCTCAATTGTTTTAATCATCTACGTACATGTACTCTCAAGTGGTTTCCGCAAAAATATTGGATTCGATTGCTCCTTTTTTATCGCTTCATCCACGTGTAGTTTGGTTATTAGTTTTAATGATCATAAGTTTTTACTCGTTTTTCTTGTAGGTGGCTTTCAAAATCTTTATGATATTTCGTATGACACTAGCCCAAGGCTAGTGCATAGAACCTTTTTTTCAAATTTTGTCGCTGTTGCGAGATTAAAGAAACTTCGCAGCCACGCAACCATTGTATGCTCTCAGAGGTTTCTTTTTAAAACTCATTTTCCCACTTTTTTCTTCCAACATTTTTGTTATATATTTTGAATATATTTGTTGCAGATTCATAGAACTATCTACAAACTTATTACAAATATCTACGAACTTATTACAAATATTTGCAGGTTCTTGGTACGAATGTCCAAAAACGTTGAACATACGTTATTTCTTAATTATTTTAAATGTAATGTTTTATCTACATCGAAGTTCTTAAAATCATTGTAACGGTGTTATGGTTATACAAATATCAAATATGTTATGAGTGCAGAATAAAAGATCATTCCCTATACGGCGGTTTTGCGGCCTACAGTGCCCAGATTTGCAGATGGTATTTTTTCTTCAAAATTGCACGAATCAGTAGGTTTAGATTCCACTTTAATGATAACTATAGATTGGTTAACGAAACAATGGTATTTGTTATGATATAGGGTCGCAAAGTATCGGTGCAGAATAAAAGATCATTCTTTGTAAGGCCGTTTTGCAATATCTTCAGATTTTCAGATTGTATTTTTTTCTTTTTAACATTGCACGAATCAGTAAGCTAATGCTCCAATTTAATGATAAATATTGATTGGTTAATATCACGATATTATTTGTAATGATATAGAGGTCACAAAGTCAGGTACTATCGGTCCGTACTAGCATTAGAGTAATGGTAAAACTCAAAATTTGCATGAATGTAAATTTCTTTAAAACATAAAAAGTGAATAACAAATCATTAAGTTGGTTATGGCATGCAAATAAAAACATTCAAAATATGCAAAATATAGATGCATCAAAATTCTTGTCAAAAATATTATCTTCAGTGTTAAATTAAAAAAAATCTTTAAAATTATTACTAAAGTTTGATGTGTTTTCAACATAAATATTTTTTTTGAACATTTGCATTCAGAAACATGCGTAGAATATTGATGTGGATAGACCTACCCTCAATCTTTCTTTAAGTTATGGCCATTTGTGATCTTTAAATCACGTGACTTAGGAGACCGATGTTGAAAAACAAACATCAGATCATGAAATAAAATGATTATAGTTACCAGATATGTAAAATCGCATTTTAAAGTGATTTTATCGTAGGTCGGTCAGAAAATGGCCTTATAGAGAATATACCTTTCTTTGATGAGATAAGACAGACTATTTGATTATTTATAACCTATTAAACACTACAACTGTTCATTTTTATTTTCATTTATATTTCGGAATGTGTTTCATAACTATATGCAAACTAAACGAAACTAAACTAAACTGAAGGAGGTAGAAAGGACGACACACTTATTTCATGCCATTGAAATAAGTTAAAAGGCATAAGTTTAGGTTGTTTTTATATACTACACCACCGTTACTACTCTTTCTAAACAAATAAAATGAAAATGTTAAGATAGATTCTGTACATATTATTACCATCTACCTACCATACCATGTAAATTATTTTTTATAACAAAAACAGTCCATTTGTCAGAATGGCCTATCTCGGAAATGCTATGTATGAATAATGATATCTTTTTTCCAGAATGAGCATGGCGACCAATAAAACGCATGTGCAAGTCCCCTGTCTTTGGAGACTCGTTTATTTCATTATATCTCCTATTTATAGAACATGTGCATGACACCATGTCTACAAAATTTCATTCTGTTCTTAATTGTGGTTTTGAAAATAGAGAATTAGTTAGCGAACTTTTTGATCACCCCTATGAAAGCCCTATATCTCTTCTCAAATATAAGTTATAAGGAACAGCATGTGTTTGTGAAACAATTATGACCCTGTTATGCAAATCAAAAAACATTTGTATCCAAAGAAGGGTGTTCTCTCACGAACTACCATTTAAACAGGTAGTGCTAGGGCTTTCACAATTATATTTCTTGTGACAAGATCTTACTTTGGGTACCAACATAATTTAAGGTGGAGTATCTATTCCTCTGATAATCCTCTGATCAGACAGATAACTTTCTGAGGACAAATTTTCATGATATTCGATGAATTGTCTTGTCAGATTTTAAAGAATTCATCAATGAGGACCAATTCATAGTCAACTTAAGCAAGACTTATTCCGTTCTATTGGGCAGATGTTGTTTTCTAGTTTCTATTGCCAATATTTCATCAAATATTTATAAAAGTTTACCAAAAACATGTATACCAAGTTCCCTTAAACAGTGTAAATTGAGATATTTCTACACTCGTATCTCTTAACGTATGTCTTTTAAATTTTGTATAAATTTTAGATGCAGATTTTTTTATTAACATTTAATTTGTATTTTGTTTCACTACACATATTTTTAACTGCATTAAATTCAATATTGATGACAATTTTGCCATAAAATCTTTGTTTAATACAAAGAACAGTTCAATAGTAATTGATTGATTGATAATTTTATTTCCAGTACTAGATAGTAAAATATCTCTAATTGAAGCTCTTTAGATAAGACGGATATAGAATATTTTCCACTGAATTAGGGCTGTGAAGCATCACCTTATGAAATAGTCTTACTTAGAAGTGTAAATGTTTCTTAAATCTTTTCTTATGTTTTATGCATATAAGAATAAGCATATATTTTAGTGAAATATACTGTTTCAGTTGTAAAGCACTTGAAAATTGCTGAAAAGAAGCATTTTTGTCGTTCATTTTATTTCTATTATTTTTTTTTATAAACATATCCCCCTCTATGAAACAACAAAATGCTTTGGTATGAATTTGTGATATAACAGTCTATATTACCCGTACAAAGGAATTTTTGTTTCATGAAAGGGTGGGGATGTTTTAAAAATATTTTCCGTTTTCCATTTTTCTATAGCGAAAAACCAAAAGTTTTACCAAAATTTTAGAGTTATCTCTCGTTGTTTTCCAAATTGCAAAGAAGTAGTGTCTTAAGACAATCCTTATATCAATATCAAAAAAGATTAGAATATCTTATTAACTTTTGAAAATTGAATTTGCAGTTCTTTGGAGCAGAGGGATATTTCAGGTTAATTTGCATGCATGTAAGTAAAGTTTAATCTCCACTATGATGCCATACGGGGGTTTCACAAACACATCTTGTTCTATTTAAAAAATCTTATAATGGTTATAGTAGTTTATTTCATGCAGATTTTGAATTCATGTTCATTATCATCTGATTTCCCTCAATACCAAGTTGATTGTGATTTTCTGGAATCACTTTCAAGTTATCTTCAAAAAGACGTTGCAATATTTTCGCTTTCTATGTCGAAATTCGAGAACTTTAACAAAATGACACTAAATTTTAAAAAAAAGTATGTGCGCTTATACATTGTGTTGGTTTATAAACTGTGTATCAACATGTTTATTTTAGCTCTGAAAACCTCAAAAATTGTTCAGAAATAATTACATAACGTTTATATGATAATATATGTTCTTTTGTGTCATGTCAAATATTTCAGGTGTAATGAAGGACATGAACATTCAAGTGAATCAGAAGCTAAGGATTGTAATCAACGGTAAAACTACTTAAATATTATGTCATGAATTCTATACACCAATTTCGTTCACTATCTTGTATTTTTTTTATAATAATTTATTTGACCATTTTATCATTTAATAATGTATAAAAATTCTTTAAAGTTAAGCAAAGTAAAATACAACTAGAGGTACTGTGAGCGATGAGCTCACTAAATGATACCCCCCGTCTCCCATATAGTTATAATGGCAAAATTCCATGTTTTGCTGATTTTACTCAGTGGTATAAGAGGAGTTACGGATAAGAGATGGGTACCCCAAAGCGTAACAGACGGACAGACGGACGGAAATCCCGATTACTATATACCCTCCCACTTTTCAAGCGGGGGGTATTAAAAAGAAATTAACATAATATAAAAAAATAGCATTTAATTAAACACTGAATAGATTTAAGATTACTGGTATGAAATTTTATGTAAAAATTGATTTGAAATAAATCTAGACCACTGTGAACATTTGATGTATTATGCCCACACTGTCTTGTGTACTGTGGTAGAGTGCAGTTTCCATACACGTAATTGGTCGAATTCAATAAATATTTGTAACAAAAGGATATACCGTACATTGTTATACCCCCCGCTTGAAAAGTGGGAGGGTATACTGTAATCGGTATGTCCGTCCGTACGTCCGTCCGTCTGTTACGCTTTATCTTTTTTTATCCGCAACTCCTCTTATACTAATGAGTGAAATTTAATGAAACTTTCACAGAATCTTTATTACATATTGCCATTGTGTACCTCCTATTTTACTTTTTTTTTATTTGACACGTATTTTAGGTTTCCCATAGCAAAACATGGACATTGCCATTATATGTTTACCTATGACGTCACATATAGAAGCTTCTGGATAACATTTGATAGGACGAGTTATTCCTCTTTACACATTACCGTGAAACAATACTATAGCAACACAAATACATTATGGGAGGTGGGGGTATCATTTAGTGAGCTCATTGCTCACAGTACCTCTAGTTTTTTTCAATCTTTTGGTTTCCCTGTGTCCCAACAATTACGGAGACGTTGCGACAATTTAAAGCTGAACAAGATTCTTAAATAGGCACAGGCTATTTAAGATGTCTCCTATTCATTCCCATTTTTTTTAAATCTCATTTTCAACAAGCGGATACCAATAGATTTTTTGATACATTTAGTGCATTTCTTTTTAAAGTGATTAATTCTTATTATATCCTCTCTTTCATTTACCCGCATTTTGTTCAATTTAAGATAGAAATAATAGCTAGATCATGATTTGTAGTTCACAGTTCCCTCTATCATCAGAAGTATCAAGTTATATTTTGTGCTATATAGCATGCCTCCATCCACATCGGTCATGACTGATTACACTGAACAATATGTAAGTCCTTTTATATAGGGGACCTTAGATATAGCGTATATGCGATCCAAAATGGAGAACACATTCGTTTTACGAATCATGTTTATCTTTAATAATTTCTTTTAACGTTATTCATGTCATCATTTTAGTGCTTTGTTCACAGGGCCCATGCAAAGCAAACATTGGAAAAATGTAAAAGCGTTCATGGGTGTCGGGATACTGGCTACCACGTGCATTCTACACAAGAATCAGCTGATCGCTGTGATGAATTCGCTTAGTAAGTAACTTTTTTCTTGATAAAAATTTAATTTTTTTATGAAATACACCTTATGAATTAAGTTATGTATTTGTTATTTGTATAGAGTTTAACCCTGTTTGACATATGCAGTATAAAAAGGTATCCTAATAAAACCTTAAAATATACGAAAGATAAAGGACGCCCATTGAATATTTTGACCAAAAAATACTTTAAATACTTTGTGACGAATTTTACTTTTGTTTAAGGAAGATCCTGGATTTCAAAAA
Source organism: Saccostrea cuccullata (assembly GCF_032062105.1). Taxonomy (NCBI): domain Eukaryota; kingdom Metazoa; phylum Mollusca; class Bivalvia; order Ostreida; family Ostreidae; genus Saccostrea; species Saccostrea cuccullata. The sequence continues at coordinate 85,318 of NW_026938708.1, forward strand.
TTTCTGTCAAACTAATATTTTTTCTTCATTTCAATACCTTAAATAACTCTTTATCTAAATAGAAATGCCGCCTTTACTTCTCATTATATGCTAATTTTAAACTTCCGTTCACTGAGTATATTTCAAAATTCAATATCCAATTTAACATTAAGAATACGAACTAATGTTTATTTAGTTATACACATAAGCACTTCATTTTTAGATTAAAACTTATAAAAATTTTTAAAAAAAATTGCAACGAAAGATTGTGAAGATTTCCACAGAAAAAAAAATAAAACCTGAGTCAGCATTTAATTAAATAATAGATTGTCGTTGCTTACTTTTCATTGCATCGACCATAGACCGTGTGAAATGATAGCTTAAACACCCAATTTTATGTTAACGCCCCCAAAATCTACCTGATTCAAGATCCATAATTTACCGCCTGTCTATCATAAAGAAAACAATAGCTTCTGATTTGATTGACAGGTCAGCTACCTGTGCTTCCTGATAATCCGAGTTTGCATGTTTTGAAAACAATTACCTGTTAACGCGTCAAACTCTTTCATGTAGCCGCATAGTATACACGCGGGTTAGAAAACTCCAATATGTTTGAATTTTATTTCAAAAAAATAATTGAGAGTAGATTATTAAAACATTGACATTATAAAATATTTCTTTTCTATCTTCACTGCTGTTTGTTACTTGTAAGTGTTTTAAAATCGTCCACGTTACCTGTAGAAAAGAGACCGCGTCCACAGAAACCGGCTGTATTTGCCGTAATTGGAAGTCCGATGATTTAAAATATTTTTTAAGAAATGGTATATAAGAAATATATTCAGCACTAATAAACGGCATAGCATAGTTTGTAAAAGATGTTTTATTTTGTACTATGGCTACAATCCGCACGATATTGTACAGAAATTGATGTCAGAATTAATGCTCAAATTTCCTCTAGCGTCTGTATATATATGTAATGAAAATGTGAAGATAATCAATAGTGATCAATTCTGAAAAGAAATCTTTCTAACAATAAAATTTTGTTAACACATGAAGAACAAAAAAATGAATATTTTGGACAACACTGTTAGTCAGGGGAAAAAAACATTCCGATCGCGGTAAATGCATGTTCGCATGCAAGATGGATAGGTGGATTAATAATTTTTTTTATTTCAAAATTCAGACTTTTTGAATCAAGTGATTTTTTTAATTGAAGATTAAAAAAGACAAAT